>NW_005871802.1:155127-201070 GCF_000147115.1 Myotis lucifugus | reverse complement strand
CACGCTCGGCAGCGATCGGTTCCTGCCGAGTCTGGGCTCATGTCTCTCTGCGCGTCTTTGCTCCCCACTCGCAGATCCGGAGGCTTCTGGAGACCGTGGGTTGACGCACGAGGAAAGCAGGAGGAGGAGGCCCCGCACCACGCCGAGGAGGTGGTGAGTGAGCCGCGCGTGGCTGGCCGCGCCTCCGAGGGGCGCAGATAGTTCTCCAGGGCTGGGAACGCCGGCCCGAGGGAGACACGCGCCCGGCCAGTCCCTCGCTTAAGATCGCGCCTGCTGGTGGTCCTGCGGGGGTCCTACCAGTGGCTGCTGATGAGGCGAGAGCCATTGCGACACGGGGATCGGGCCAAAAGCGAGGCTGCAGAGAGCCCTGGGTCACTTTCCCTGAGGGCGCGAGGAAGGCTTGGTCCCGCGAGTTTCCAGGTTCTAGAAAAAGGTGAGTGATAACTATGATGCATCTCCTTACGTCTCCAGATGCCCGGGATGACCGAAGCCGCTGGAAAGCTTTCGCGATACAGGCACCCAGTCAGGTGAGTGACAGGCCAAACCTAAGGTCTCCTGCTGCTCCAGCCCCTGGAAAGAGCCAGGGACTTTGCACGGCCCAGCTCAGCAGCTGGTCCTGCAGTTTTTCTATTGGAAAATCCTGTAGGTAGTATCTTCAAGGTTACTTTATCTTCCCAGTCCCAGGGGTCTTTTAACTCATCGAATTGAAAAATGTAGGCACTCACACTCTCACTTAGAAGAACTGCTAATCAGCGCGTCCTCGGTAAGAGGCTTAAGGAATATTGTATAAATAGGGAAAGTGAACGACGATATAGTAAAAGTTGAACGTTGACATCTTGTGCCTGCAAAAGTTGTTTGCTTTTTAAGGTCAAGGGGTCCGAATGCAATTGACTTCACACCAGGCAAAGTGTATATATTCTTATTCTCCTGCAAACCAGAAGGAAGAAAGATGTTCACAGTTGCAGTTTCATAGCAAAGGGAGCAAAGGGAGCTTGCTACCATAAGAGAAAATGGAAATGCGATGAAAATTCTAAAGGTCCCTGAGGGTCATAAAAGGGATCACAAGTTGTAGGGCATAACAATGAGGAGCTAGTTTCCTATTCTAATCACAGAAGTCAGCCTTTTTGAAGGAGTCTTTGTAGCTTTTATTCGGGTAAAAGGTTAATTTTGCAGTTTGCCTGCTTCAGAGAGCTGTTAGGTGAAGAGCTATATGATGTTTGTAACTCGCCAGCCTGGCTATGTGTTTATAAATAACATGTTGCTTAATTTCCTGCCATGTGCTAGCACTAGTGCAGGACACAGGAAAAAAATAATCATGGCCCCCTGGGAAGTGTTGTGAGAGAGTTCAATTGGGTCAGTGTTACACTTCAGGGCATGAAGTGGGGAGTGGGGAAGAGTCAGGAAAGTGTATTATAGGTTGTGGTCTTCAAGTTAGCCAAATGTTTGTAGGTGGGGAAGGCAGGGCCAGAAGAAACAGCATAGGGAGAGAGATAACAGGGTCATGGAACAGCATGGCTCCTCTGGGAGCATCAAGTTGCTGGAATTTGGGTGTGTGAAGCTGTGGTCATTCCAGCAAGGAAACCAGAGGCCAGATCTTGTGCACCTTGGTGCAGAGTTTTGCCCTGATCCTGTAGGTAGTATTGGGGATTACTCAAAGGATTTTAACCAGAAGAGTAGTGTGGTCAGATTTATATTTCAGAAAAATCACACAGGAAATGGTATACACTAGTAGTCTTAGAACACCAACGTGAAATTGAAAGGCATTGCAGTTGTTCAGACAAGAATGATAAAGAGCCATTCTAAGGCTTTAGGTGTGGGATGGGACTGGGTGAGTTTGGGGTATACCTAGATGACAGTAGATTTAGGCTTATAATGTACTGGATATGGTAGATGAAGAAGAGGTAAAAAGACAGAATGGTTCCCTAGTTTGTGGCTTATGACCAGGTTGAATGCTGTACTTACTAACAGATTGGAAATTAGGGCTAAAACAGATTTGGGGAGCAAGATAATGGGTCCAATTTTCCATTTATGGTATTTAATGTGCCTATGGGGCATCCCAGTGGCAATGCCCATTAGGGAGCTGCCTATGTAATTCAGGGACCCATCATCAAGTTCTTAAGTGGAAAGGCAGACTTGGGAGCTTTGGAGAAATCATGGCAGTGGATCAGGTCATTCTGGGGAGTCCAAGAGGGGAGATGATCACTTGTGATAAAACCATGGGGGAAGGCCAACACCTAACCTGTATACAGAGAAAGAAGCTCCGCAAAGGAGACAGAGAAGACTTTTAAACCTATATCTTAAGACTGTGTCTAAATTCCTAAATCAATTGTTAAAAATACATGGAGTTCTTGACTTTGAACATTTCATGAGTAGAAGGATTCTAAATATAAAAAAGATAAAAGTGTATTATGTTGTCTGCTTTTTTCAGACTATTTTGGCCAAAAATCAAAGTGTTATGATTACTTATATCAAGAAGCAGAAGCTCTTCTGAAAACTTTTCCAATTCAAGCCACAATTTCATTTTATGAAGATTCTGATAGTGAAGATGAAATTGAGGAACTGGTCTGTGAAAATTAATCTGATTAGTTACTTTTGATGATATTAAACATTTGTAGGATTTAAATTTAGTGTGCAAATATATCATAATTCTTTAAATTTATTTATTTGTATGTAAATTATTAATAAAATGAATATTTTGTAAGTACTATAGTAGTTGGGCCTTTTTAAAAAATCCCTACACTGTTATTCAATGCTGGAATTTAAAAGTAGGTGCCATTTACAAATATCTTGATTGTACTGTAAACATTTGGAGCTTACAAAAGGTAATTTTGATCTCAAACTATGAAGTTTATCTCTAGTAATAATTTTGCAAATATTTAGTTATACTTTTGCATAGAATGACAATATTTTCAAACTGAATCTTGTAACATCTGCTATTTCCTATCGATTTCCATTGGATATTGTAGTTACAGATGAATATTATTTGATAATGAAGAAAATCACCTTATGTCCCAATTACACATTATTATTATGTATTTGCTAGCAGATGGTGAAAAACACTTTAAATCATTGTCTGTAATTGAGAATGGAATTAGTGTTAGGACTATTAAATTTTAGGCATTTTTAATGAATGATGAGTCAAGTAATTCTCTCTTTAATACTCTTCTGCTGTCCTTAAATCCAGTAATAAAATAGCATGGGTGTTCAATACTTATGGCAGTACATTGAGGAATCCCTAGAATTAAAATGTCTAAATGGGCATTACTTACATGGAGTCTAAAAAGGGCAGCCAAAAGGTCAGAGTCTGATAGTGTTTTTCCTACTTTCTCTCCAAGGGGGAATTTGGGCAGATATGAAACATTCTCCAACAACATCACCTTCCTTTGCTATAGTTGTCTGCTCTGATATTCTCATGAAAGCATTTTCTTATGGAAAGAGAAATAAGAAATTCTCAGGGATTAGTGTTTTAAAGTAGATTTATAGAAGAATACAACTCTTTTAATGTGAGAGAAAAAGAGTACTTTGCAAGGTAAAGGTAACAATAAACTATGGTAATGAATGAAGTTCCTTTTAGCTCAAATACAATTTTTTTCACAATAAACATTTCAATTGCAAATAAAGAATGTTTCTGCAATATTTCAGAACGATAATAGGCAGAGGTAAAGGTCTGAGATGGTTACCTAGCTAAGAAATGCCTCTTACTTGAATGGCTACTTATATTTCCTCATTTTCCTGTCTAATTGAAAAAAATGACAGACATTAATTTACAGACACTTTAAGGACAAGGCAATTGATATAGGGCAAGTTCAAACCATAGTTCAGACTCAGGAAAAGTTAGTAATGGAATGAGGCTGTGGAGAGTTATTTAGAACTATATTTCTTCTGAAAACTTTCTCCCTTCGCTGCATTCTGTTCTCAGATGTGTGTGTTCCCCAAGGAAAATATTCATCAGGTCTCCAATCTGAAACCTTGAGACTTAGAGACTGTTGTTTACCTGCATGGTATTTGTGCTTCTCATCGATATGTTGGAATAGTATGAAGAACCACTGCCATTTATTGAGTGCCTTCTTTTATTTTTTATTTTTGATTAAGGTATTACATATGTGCCCTTATCCCCCCACAATATAATGTATCTCAAAATCACCATGCTGAATGAAAAAAGCTGGATGCCACCAAAGAGTGCATATTTATATACCATGTATACAGAATTTAAGAAAATACAAATTAACTTATATACCCAAGGATATGTTTGAGTGCCTTCTTTTAACCAGGCACTGTTTTATGTAGTTTACATCATCTTATTTAATCCTTACTAAAACATAAATTCATTATGCAGATGGGAAAATCAGGCTTTGAGATACTAAAGTACCTTGCATAACCTGACTCTTAAATACTGCAATTGGGGGTGGGCTGCATCAGTATACAATTCCTTGTATCTTTCAGGGAAGGCAGGAAGTTAGCTGAAGAGGGAAAACTCATGAGCAGGCGAATGGAGCAGAAGACTTTACTAACGTCTTTGACTCGTAATGTCAGTCATTAGCGGGGGTTCTTAAAGGTGAAGTTTTCTCTTCACCTCACAGGAGTGGCTGTTTGCATTTGACACCTTGGTTTTTAAAGCTCCCCTTTCCTGTACAGCTTGGTGCCGTAGAGGAGAGGGTTTCAGAGAAATCAGAATTCTAAGTTGTGTAATGGTAGTGCTTGTTTAACAACGGACAGACACTTGTGGGTGAGTCCGCAAGCATTTGGTCTTAGATGCGGTCAGCACCAAGGCTAAGGAACAGCTTCACTCTTATCTTACGCAGAATAGCTGTCACGTCCCCGCGGTGCTGAAGTTCAGGCAGAACTAACGGAGCATGCGTACTTTCCCCTGGCTCCGCGTCCCCTCCCCAGCTAACTCCCTGTCCGTCACGTTGGCCCCGCCCTCCGCGACTCGACGTGCTGCGTCATGGCGCGCCTCACCCCGGGCGACCCCGGAAGTGGGTCGGGGGCTTGGCCTCTGCCCGGCCTCGGAGCCGGCGCGGGAGGTGTAACCCCGGAGGGGTCCGGCCGAGCGATCCCGTCCAGCGGCGGACCCTAGGCAGGGCCCGGGCCGGGGGTCCAGGATGCTGAACATCCCTTCCCAGTCTTTCCCAGCCCCCCGCTCGCAGCAGCGCGCCGCCTCCGGGGGGCGTAGCAAGGTAAGCGGCTGACAGCAGCGGGCCGTCCGGCTCAGCGCTTGCCTCCCGCGGCGCTTCGGGTTCCCGCACAGCCCCTTCTCCCCTTCCTCCCCTCTCCCACCTCCGGTTCTCACCGCCGGCCCTTCCTTTCCTAGTTGGCAGTCTTTCTGATCCCAGGCTGCCCCAGCCCTCGAACTCTCCTGACCCCCTCTCCCCTCCTAGTCGCTTCTCTTCCCAGCCTTTACCCCGTCCTGTCCGTTCCCTTCTTCCAAGCCTCCCCGCGGACTAAGTTCAGATGTAAATGACAGGCCTGGCACTGTGCATCCTGCATATAGGGACTGAGTATTGGGTTCCTCCCCTCAACCTGTCCTCCTCTCTGGTCTTTTGTTCTCTTTCTGGGGGAGTTCTGAGGGATGGGGGTCCCAGCGGAAGGGAAAGGTTGGGCAGTGGCGACAGTGACCCGTGACTGTCCCTGCAGGGGTGGGGGCTCCCCGAGCTCGGGGAGATCGGAGAAGGGAGACCGCATGTCTGCAAACCTCCGGTTTACGGAGCCTTATCCTTGTCGAAGTCATACTGCCCTTCTTTCTTCCTCTGGGACTTCAGTTTTTGTGTTGTTTTTTATCACCGCCTTTTCTACAGATAACACTTGATGACTTCGAAGCGAATATCCCCTTTAAGTTTTTGTTGAACCTAGTTACCGTTAGCAACAGGTGGAATACAATGTATTTTACATTTGCAAGATTTAATAACATCGTCTCCTTTGCTCATTGCAACATGAATTGCTGGCTCCTGCTATTTGATGGTTCCTCATTCTGTAACCACATCGTGTTTTGTTTTTGAGACTTACACCTGCTTGGACCACTCCGTTTTCATTTATGGGCTCTTAGGGCTTAGCATCATTTGGGACCTTCACCGTCTTCTCTTTTCTTTTCTCTTCTTTCTTTTCTTTTCTTTTCTTTTCTTTTCTTTTCTTTTCTTTTCTTTTCCTTTTTTTCTTTTCTTCTCTTCTCTTCTCTTTTCTCTCTTCTCTTCTCTTCTCTTCTCTTCTCTTCTCTTCTCTTCTCTTCTCTTCTCTTCTTCTCTTCTCTTCTCTTCTCTTCTCTTCCTTCTCTTTCCTCTCTTTCTTTCTCTACTAAGACCTGGAGTTTGACTCTAGATCAGAATTATGGGTTCAGGGATCTGTAGCTCTCATTAGCTTTTCAGAAGTCTGTAAACCCAACTATAATAATAGTACAGCCGAGATTTATTCAGTGCTTACTGATGGCCATGTATGCTCTAAGTCAGCGGTTCTCAACCTGTGGGTCGCGACCATCGGAAAACACACATAGCATATCAGATATTTACATTACAATTCATAACAGTAGCAAAATTACAGTTATGAAGTAGCAACGAAAATAATTCTATGGTTGCGGGGTCACCACAACACGAGGAACTGTATTAAAGGGTCGCGGCATTAGGAAGGTTGAGAACCACTGCATGTGTTCTCATTGCTTTACTTGTATTCACCCGTTTACTCTTTACAATGATCCTATGAAGTGGATGCATTTGTTATCTCCATTTCACAGAAAAGGAATCTGGTGAAGAATGTTGCCTTAGATCTTACAGGCTTGATGTGATGTGACTCTGTGGCTGTGGTTTTTTATTTATTGTTCCACATGTCATCTAGCCATTTAATTATTTGTCCCCTCTTCCTTGATATTTGACCTGTTTCTCTTCTTAAGCTGTAGGGAGCGGCTATAGGGTCAAGCCTTGGATTGACCTGTGGCAGAGCCACATACAAGTCCCAGCTTGAAGGGCAGAGCCCTCCTAGCACAATTAAGCTTGACCTTATAGTTCTCCCTTGTTCCTTCCTAGGTAGCTAATGGGCTGCGGGAGGTGCAGCAAGTGCTGCCAAAACAAGGCTTGAGTAAGGAAACTTGAAATAGCATTGTAAACATGTTGACCACTCCCTTGTTTTGCTTTGTGTGATCTGACTATAAAGTTGGGCTTGCAGGCTGGGTCACTGTTTCCTCATCCAGGCAGTGATCCACCTGGTCCCAACTGTATTCTCTTGTCTGTTTTCTTTAATCCTTCACTGCCCCTCCTCAGGTTCACCCCTGGCTGTGCTGGACGAGGTTCATTAAGCTAAATGTTTGAATAGGATAGCCTTTCCAGAGAAAGAATCTATGAATTAGATGATAAGTTTCTGCCCTTCTCCATTAAAACTACTAATCATTTTCTCAATATCCATTTAAAGGAGACAATTTAGAGGCAAAGACAAAAGATTCACAGGTGGTGATGGCAAAGGTGAATCTTTAGGTCCAAAAAAGAGAACAAAATAAGATTATTGTGCAACTCAAAGGGAAGCTAAGACTGTTTTTGTTTTTTCTTTGTGAAACAAGCTACTCTTGAACATGTTAGAAGCTGAGTCAGGATTGTATGAAATGGGTGGACTGAGAAATAGAACCTAGTTGGGGAGGTTGTATATCATAATAGTTAAAAATCAGAGACTTTTAAAAAATATGTTTTTATTGATTTCAGAGAGGAAGGGAGAGGGAGAGATAGAAAGAAACATCAATGATGAGAGAGAATCATCAATTGGCTGCCTCCTGCATGACTCCTACTGGGGATCGAGCCCAAAACCTAGGAATTTGCCCCAACTGGGAATCAGACTGTGACCTCCTGGTTCATGGGTCGATGCTCAACCACTGAGCAACACCGGCTGGGCAACCACAGACTTTTGAATGAGAAAGACCCAGATTCTTTTCCCAGCTCTACCACTTAACCTCTTTGACTCAGGTGTAAATGCAATGACAGTACCCATTTTATAGGGTTGTTTATAGGATTAAGTGAGATAATGTTTCTTGTAGCACAGTTTTGGTATACTGAAAGCACTCACTAAATGTAACTAAATACCTCTCATCTTTTATTTAAGTATCAAGGATTGTTGTGTACAACCCTTAGCACAGTGCCTGGCTAAAGTATGCACTCAGTATTTGCTAGCTATTATTATTTCTACTAACACTAGTAAATAAATATTTACTGAGAACCTACCTTATTCTACAGATAGGTCTCTATTTTCAAGGAGTTTGCTCTAGTAGGCTGCATGGACTAGTAAACAGGCAGTTATAAATGCCATAAATACTGTAATAGTGTGTTATGATAAGTTGGGGTCAGAGAAGGCTTCTGGAGGAAATAATGTCTGCGGTGGAGTGGGGTGATAGATCCAGGCATGGAGCAAGTGTTTCATCGCAGTCAAGGAGTCTGTTTCCATTTTCCCATTTAGCTAAAACGTATAAATGGGAAGGAGCAAAGTTAAACCATGGAGCTAGTGAGGTAAGCTAGGACCACTTCTGAAGGGCCTGGTAAACCACTGTAGGAAATTTAGAGACATCATTAGAAGGTAATGTAGGGAGCCACCAACAAAGGAGGGAGAGCCCATGATTAGATTAGCATTTTCAAAAGATTGCTTTTAACTACCATGTAGAGTATGGAATCCACACAGACAAGGGAGACAAGTGAATTTGGTTTGGGATGGGAAAGGTCATAATCTTACCCTTTACTTTGTTTATTGGGAACAAATGACCTAGACAGATTCAGTGATGGCAAGGATGAGATGATGTAGGTTGATAGGAAGGAATATAAAATTAGAAAGTCACCATAGACCTGTTAACTTGGTTATTTTGGGGGTAAATAAATGCCTAAAATAGGTATGACTCAGGAAAGTGAGGTATGTACATGTCTTAGTCTGTTCTGGCTGCTATAACAAAATACCATTGGCTAGGTGGCAGATAAACAATAGAAATTTATTTTTCACATTTCTGCAGGCTGGGAAGTTCAAGATCAATGCACGAGCCAATGGCCAATTCTGTGTCTCATAAAGGCCTCATTCCTGTTTCATAGCTGACTTTTCCCTGGTCTTCAAAGGACTGAGGCATCTCTTTCAGGCCTCTTTCATAAGGACATTGATCCCATTCATGAAGACACTGTCCTTAATACCAAATCACCTGCCAAAAGCCTCACTTCCTAATTACCATCATGTTAAGATTTAGGATGTCAACATAAGGATTTGGCTAGGTGTTGGGAGGCACAAACATTCAGTCTGTAACAGTAAACTTCCTTGACTGTGTCTGCTTTTACATTAAATATCCCTCTGATCCTATGTTACAAACTAGTTATACAAGTTTAGATAGTAGTCCTATTCCATAGGAATGTCTTGAACATTTCTACTGGGTTGTCTTAACTGATTAGAACACTAATAAATACTTCTCATCTAAAAGTTTTGAAAATGTATTTGGGGGGAAAAAAAACACACACACAAGAAACCAAACATCCTATATAATAAAGAGGTGATATGCAAATTGACCATCACTCCAATATACAAGATGCCGCCCCATGTGGTCAAAGATGGCCCGCAGGGGAGGGAGGGCAGTTGGGGGTGACCAGGCCTGCAGGGGAGGGCAGTTAGGGGAGACCAGGCCTGCAGGGGAGGACAGTTGGGGGTGACCAGGCTGGCAGGGGAGGGCAGTTAGGGGCAATTGGGCCGGCAGGGGAGCAGTTAGTCATCAATCAGGCTGGCAGGGAAGTGATTAGGGAGTAATCAGGCTGGCAGGCAGAAGCAGTTTGGGGCAATCAGGCAGACAGGTGAGTGGTTGGGAGCCAGCAGTCCTGGATTGTGAGAGGGATGTCCGATTGCCCGTTTAGGCCCAATCCCACCAGTATCGGGCTTAAACAGGCAGTCAGACATCCCTTGAGGGGTCCCAGATTGGAGAGGGTGCAGGCTGGGCTGAGGGACACCCCCCCACCCCCATGCACGAATTTCATGCACCGGGCTTCTAGTCTTGTTATAAATCCTCTGGGCAAGGGTAGGCAAACTTTTTTGCAAAGGGCCAGATAATAAATAAGTTAGACTTTGAGGGCCACATAAGGACACCCATGTGAAAATTATCCTTAGCTCAAGGGCTTTATAGAAATAGGCATGGGCCAATTTGCCAATCCTTCCGTATAGTGTTACAGTGTTATTATTTTCCATTATTTGATAACCTTTGTTTTTCAGTGGATTCTTAGAAAATTAATTGCTGCCTAGTGATTTCCAGTGTTCTGTGTATATTGACAATAAAAAAAAACACACCAATTTTGGCCAGTTGTTTATATTTTCTTCTATCAAATCTCTCTTGATTTTTAAGGCAAAGAAATTTTGGTCCAAATTGGTAAGTGACTATAATGTATTAGTGACAGAGCCAGGACCAAAAGCTGTTTTCTGACTCCACGATTAATACTGTTCGTGTTACCATTATGATGAACATTTGTGTGACAGAATTTCTAAGCCCTGCCTCATAGCCCAGGAATTTTATGTGATGTTCTGTTTTTAATTCTAGTTGTAAGAAAATGATTTTGACAATCTCCTAAAGCTATAAAGAATATTTATAAAATTGTTAGATTTGCATTTTCTTATTCTTTTTAATGGGAATAAGAGTAATGAAGTAGCCTGAAGACACGCAGCAGGAGAGAAGAAAAATCAACTAACTTGAAGAAGCCACATATAATTCTTCCCTTTTCCTTTTTTAGGTACCTCTAAAACAGGGCAGAAGTCTTATGGATTGGATTAGACTGACCAAAAGTGGAAAGGACTTAACAGGATTAAAAGGCAGGTTAATTGAAGTAACTGAAGAAGAACTTAAAAAACACAACAAAAAAGATGATTGTTGGATATGCATAAGAGGTAGGTGGTGTTTATGAAGTACTGCAAAAAACGTTGGGTGGACCTTCCTGTTGTAATGCTTCCTGTTATTTGATTCACAAGTAGATAATAAAAATATGCCTTATGCTGGGCAATAAGTTATATAATTCCAAACTTGGGCAGTATTTCTTCCTTCTATACCTGTTTACATAGTATCCACACTATACTCTCTTTTAAAGAAAAGAAGTGTTTGCCAGGCAATTTAATACCAAAGTAGTAAAATTACTCTGTAACACCTAGTTTATAAAGAATAATGTTCCACCTTAGTGCTTTATAACAGAATTCTGTCAGAAAAGTGTCTCTGAGAATCTAAAGTATATCAGAAAGCCCATATTAAAGCCCAATCTTTAGTTCTCACTTGTAGCTGTCTTTATTATTTAATGTATGTTTCTTAGCAATATTAGTTACCTGATTTTTCTAGCCTATAGCAAATTAGAGGCTTCAAATTAGAAATGAGTGGATTAAAGAAGGTGAGCAGGAATATAAGAGGGTTGCTGGTAAAAGCAGACTTTATGGTATCTAACAACCTGACATGTAGATGGGAGCAAAATAGTAAAAGGGCACAGAACTGTACAATAGGCCTCCATAGCAATGTCCTTGAGTCACTCAGATGTGGTTAAATATGTCCGCTATTCTCTATTGGAAGTGTGTCATTTATTGCTATTACCACAATTGCAAATTTTTTTTTGTATAATTTAGGTGTATTTTTTTGTTGTATAATTTAGGTGTATTTTTGTTGTATAATTTAGGTGTATTAATTTTGTTGTATAATTTAGGTCAATTATACTAATTACACTAACCTATATGAAGGCAGGGACCATGTCAGTTTTACTGCTTTGTCCTTGGTGCCTGGAACATAGAAGTCATCAATATGTGTTTGTTGATTGAATGTAACTGATCATTCTTAAGAAGTTTGGTTTCTTAAAGAGGTGTATGGTTGTCATAGTAGATTGGTGCTATGACAACTGGAAAGACACCAGTAGACACCAATTAGTTTGCTAGGAATGCCCAAACAAAATACCATGGATGGGGTATTTTGTTTGGGCATTGAAAACAACAGAAATTTATTGTCTCAGTCTGGAGGCTAAAAGTCTGAGATCAAGGTGCTAGCAGGGTTGGTTTCCTTTGAGGAAGAAGAATCTGTTCTGTTACCTAGTTTCTGATGGTCTGCTGCCAATCTTTGGAGTTTCTTGGCTTGTAGAAGCATCAGTTTCTTGGCTTATAGAAGCATCACCCTGATCTCTGCCTTCATCTTCACATGGCATTCTCCTGTGTACTTGTGTCCAGATTTTTAAAAAATTTTTTTCTCATTACTCCTTGCCAGAGGATATTTTTTCCATTGTTTTTTTTTTTTTTTTTTTTTTTTTTTTAGAGAGAGAGTGGGAATGAGGGAGAGAAGAAGGGGGAGAGAGAGAGAAAAAAAGAAACATCAATGTCAGAGGGAGACACATCGATTAGTTGCCTCCTGCATGCACCCAGACTGGGGCTAGGGATCCAATCTGCAACCCAGGTACGTGCCCTTGACCAGGAATTGAACCAGGGACGCTTTGGTCCGCTGGCTGATGTTCTAACCACTGAGCAAAAACCGTCCAGGGCCAGATTTTCTGTTTTAATGAGAACTCCAGCCTTCCTTATTTCATTAGGGGTTTACCCTACTCCAGTATGACCTCATCTAGTTACATCTGCAATGACACTATATCCAAACAAGTTCACGTTGTGAAGTATTCATGGTTAGGACTTCAACATATGTATTTTGGGGTTACACAATTCAACCCATAACAGAAATAATTAGAAGGTGAAATATTTTCAGTGGCAAAGAGGAAGGAATTTTGCAGCAGGTGATGACATAACTCGTTCCAAGGCAGAAGAACAGCTGCTCTACTCCCCGAGGTTTCTCAGGGAAATGCAATGTATAATACCAACAACTTGGAATGAGGATTCTGCCATGCAAACATTCCTTTTGTCATTTTATAGGGCTTTTAATACCCTCCTTGCCCTTCCACTATGCTGCCTACCTATTTATCAGATGCGAGTAACTATACAAAAGGATCTCCCCACCCTGCCTGTGTGTTTTCTGCTAGACTGGGTGAAGTGTGTATGCGGAAGGGGAGGATGGGGGGATTCCGTTTCCCAGGAATATCTCAGCTGGCTCAGGCTGTAGGCATGTCTGAGCTCTGTTTCTTCAGTAGGAAGCCACTTCTCCAGAAAACTCACTTTTGTGAACCCCTCATATCCTAGTTATATCAGATAAAGGAGGCACTGTTGTAACATAGTCATACTGTATTACTGTATTATTCATTTGATGGAGTTAAAGGACTGGTTTGCTGTGTTCGAAAAGTAACATGTACTTTTACAGTTACTACTCCCAGTTACATATCTCCTTACTGGTCTGAATGCATGGCTCCTCTTCTGGTAAAGGTGTTGATTTCAGGATATATTTTTACAAATTTTTGTTGGAGAATTTGTTCTGCTCTGTTAATAATAAAGCCCTTTTTTCCCCTCCTTTCGGAAGAATTTGGTTTTGTATTTTATCCAGAAACACTTATTCAATACAGATCCTGCCCTTAGAGTTTCAATTCCAGTAGGAGAAGATAAATGACTATTAGACAAGTCTGAGTGAAGTGCCATAAGAGGGCTGTAAAGAAAGTGGTATCAGATTGAAGAGAGGGAGGCATGTGGTTTAGGAAAACAAGAGACGCTTCGTGGTAGAGATGAACTTTGTAGTGATGGACAGGATTTCAACAGGAAACCAGGAGGAGGTACATCCAAATAGAGGGAAAGGTCTAAACAAAGGTACAGACCCAGAAAAGTCTGAGATATGTGCTGGAGCTTAGGTTAACTGGTGGAGAATTATAAGAAAGAGGACTACAAAGGTGTGTTAGGTCAGGTTGTGGAGGACCTTGAAAGCCAGGCTGAGGAATGTGTTCTTAATTTAGACAGTGCTGTAAGTTATGGGAGGTTTTTGAATGTGGGGACAGTGTGATCAGAGTGTGCCTTGGAAAGATCAGTTTGGTGGCGGTATGTCAGTTGAAATGGGACTAGGAAGGCATTTAGCTCCGTATGGAAGTTCAGGTGGCAGTAGGTGAACCAGGATATTGAGAAAGACAGTGGAGAGTTACAGGATGAACATGAGACAGATTACTGTAATTTCTAACAGGATCCTAAATGAAAGTAAAAGAAAGCACATGACTAAACGTAACTATCTTTTTCTTCTTAGCTGTTCTAATTTAAAATATTAATGATACCTTGAAGGGGGGATGTGTGCCAACTTAGCTTTACAGGTCAAAAATGTTTGGACCCAAGTTTTAATCAAAGCTGTAGAACAGAGAAGCAAAGTATTATAGTATCCTTTTTTTTTAAGTGTTAAATTCTTTATTTACTTTAACAACTGCCCCATTTTTAAATCAGGTCAAAGGTTGTGGGAGGCACAGTTAGTCTCTTCAAGAAATAATTTTTATAGATATTTTGGGGACTTTTCTTTTTGGGGAGATATAGGAGTATTTCTGCCAAGTCGGGTCATGTTCATAAAAATGATGGTGTGAGAAGAGTACTTGGCTGGCAGCAGCCTTAAATGTATAAACTGTGGGCATTCTCTAAGGCAGGTAATATGGAGTTTCTAATTTGTTCACTCAATTCTTAACATTTTCTGTAAAGTTTGTAATTTCTTTAATGCGGTGGGAGTTAGAACATTAAGGGGATGGGTAGGGGAAAGATTGCTTTTTCAAAAACTTTGTTGAATTTCCTACTCATTCGTGCTTTTGTGGTTTTCTCCTTTATTGCTGTTTCTCCCTCATAAGAACTAAAAGTGATTTACAAACATGTAAAGCTTTGAGCAAACATCTAAATTGCTCATATGTAAGAGTTCTATAGAACCTAGATCAGACTTTGTTTTTTCTGTAATATATCTTACTGTAGTATGTAGTCACTGTGGGTAATGATGTGTTAAGTTGTGAAATCATCATTGGCAGCATGGTGCAATCTTTGATCTTAATGAGGATGAGAGGAAGTGTGGCCTGACCAGCAATCCATTTGAATAAATGGTATTTAGAAATAGTTGATTACAGTCGATAGACTGGTGGCCCTATTTTAAAAATCTAGTGGATCAATTCTCCAAATAGGATTTTATTTATAGCTTAGAAATGAACATGCTTTGATTTCTCTTAATGATTGTCATATAGTAGTAAATTAGAGGTCTGCTTGTGACCCCTGACAAAGTGACTTTTAATGGGTCGGTATTTTTTTTTTTCATAGTTTAAAAATCGTGGGAAATTGATTCTAAGAAGTAGAATGTAGCTCTATTATACTTTATCACAGCTTCCTATTTTTACAGTACAATCCCCTTTATTCATCCATTTCTAATCTAATCCATATATTTTCAGGTTGCCTATTGTATTCCATTAATGCAGATAATCTAGTCTTTGTTGATTTGTAAGTTCTGTCTGACTGTTATCCAAGTCTTTTTGTTTTCTTTTACTCTGTCTTGATCTGTTTAACTGTCATTGAGTCTCTTACTTTTTTTTTTTCCTCTTCCTCTCTCTATACCTCTCTTCCATTCACTAAAAATCTAATAAAGTGAAAAAACTGTGGTCTTGGGGCCTTATGTAACACTGAGATGTTTGTCCGGCTGAACAAACTTCAGCCTGCATTTTGAAATTTTCGTTGTAGGGGAGTTTTGGATTATAAATTCAGTTTTAAAGAAAGATACGCGGTTATTCAAACTTTCTCTTGTTCTTGTGTCAGTTTTTTTATATTTTAGTGAATTTGTTCATTTCATCTGCTATTGATTATAGTGGCATAAAGTTGATTACAATATTCTCTTATTAACTCTTTATTGTATGTAGGTTCTATTGAGATATGCCCTCTTTTATTCCTGATATTGCTAATTTTTAGTTTCCCTCTTTTTTCCCCTCAATCTTACTAGAAGTTCACCAATTTTATTAACTTTTGGTTTTGATTTTTTCTGTTGCTTGTCCATTTTCTGTTTCACTGATTTCTAGTCTTATCATTATTAGGGAGATGGCTATTTTTTCCCCTGCAGCCTTGGCATCATTATCTTTATGAAGATAACTTGGAATAACTCTCATTATATTTCTGGTGAATGTCTGAATTACTTGGTAGTGGCAAATTTAGTGTTGTGATTTTTAACCTCATTTATGTTTTTGCTTTTGCCATTATCCCTTCGCCAAAGATTTTTTTTCTCATTTGAACTTAGTACCCAGTCATACAATTTTCATTTTTTTTAAATTAAAATCACATATATAGCTCAATATCTCTCTAAGGGGTGTCAGATCTGTGCTGTGTACTATTTTATTTTCATAACAAACCTGTGAGGTAGGTATTGTACTTCACAGATGAGGGTACTGAAGCTTGGAGAATCCTTATTTTCAAATGAGGAGACTGAAGCTGAGAGAGTATAACAGTGGGAACTCATAGATATAACTTGTAGAAACTCCAGTATAACCTGGTTTAACTAGAAAACAAAGATTGACTACAAAGTTGCAGGTAGAGCTAACTTGAGGTGAAGGTTGGTGCAGGGGTTCAGATAGTGTCCCAGGACCTGTTTTCACACCATCTTGTAGTTTCCTTTCTGGGATTGCTCCATTTTAGGACTCACTCTTTATAGCAGAAAGATGGATGCAGCAACTCTCCCTCTAGTTATTGTCAGGCTCTATTCAGTTTATCTAATAGGTAAAATAAAAGTCTTGGAATTGGCTCCGATTGACATAGTTTTGATCATGTTCATATTGCTGTAACAATAATTCTGTTTAGGAGCAAATGATGTACTTAATCACTTAAACCTAGGCCACAAATTTCATCCTATAGCCTAGTTGGGACCACACTGGAGCACACATGGCTCCTTGAAAAAACTGTGACCTTGTTGCTGGAAGGGGAGTGGATTCTGGTGGAGAAAATATTAATGAGAGTAAAGTAACTTGTTGAAGACATAGTAATGAGAATGGAACCTCCATTTTAACCTATGCAGCCTGATTCTGAGCTGTTCTGGTTAAACTATACCATATTCAACTTCTGGATTTACTCCTGGTTTAGCATTTACTTTGAGTGCCATATATAAATTCATTCATTAAGAAATTAGCATGAGGTGCATATTACTTGTTCTTCTCATGTGCTAATTAACATTGCTAATTAACACTCATTCAGGATATCCTTCTGAGACAGTTTTTAATTTTAGTAATTTAGTGAAACATAGCTTTTTTGTGACTTTGTGTATAGTTGTCATTCATAAAAAATAGAAAAGATAGATTTTAACTTTTTCTCTATCTTAGTTCATTTATTTAATCAATATTTCTGAGAGTCTATTATGTGTCATGTACTGTACCAGGTTCTAGGGCAGGTAACATGGAAATTTAAAACAGAGGTGGCCCCTGATCTTATGTAATTTCCAATCTGAAGGGGAACATACAGTATTAATCAAGTCTGCTGGGTATTGTGAAGGAGAGTATGCTGTGCTGAGTGAAGACTGCTGAAGACTGAGCCTAGATACTCTAATAAAAGCCTAATATGCTAAGTGCCTGGTCATCTGGTCAGCTGTTCAGCCAATCAAAGAGTAATATGCTAATGATATGCTAAGGCCACTCAACTGCTCAATATGGCGTGCACTGACCACCAGGGGGCAGATAGTTGACTGGTAGACCAGTCATTATCATGTGCACTTACGACCAGGGGGCAGATTTTCTGACTGGTAGGTTAGCTTGCTACTGGGTTCTGGCCGATTGGGACTGAGTGAGACAGGCCAGACATGCCCTGGAGCCCTCTTGCAGTCTCTCCCCAGCTGGCCAACCTCCCGTGTCCCTCCCTGGCCCCAGTCGTGCACCAGTGGAGTCCCTTGGCTTGGCCTGCGCCCTCTCACAATCCGGGGCCCCTCGGGGGATGTTAGAGGGCCAATTTCGGCCTAATCCTGCAGGCATAAAAGGCTAATATGCAAATTGACCGAACGGCAGAATGACCGGTCACTATGATTCGCACTGACCACCAGAGGGCAGATGCTCAACGCAGGAGCTGCCCCTGGTGGTCAGTGCGCTTCCACAGGGGAGCGCTGCTTGGCCAGAAGCCGGGCTCACGGCTGGCGAGTTCAGTGGCAGTGGCGGGAGCCTCTCCCACCTCCGTGGCAGCGCTAAGGATGTTCGACTAATGGCTTAGGTCTGCTCCCCAGGGGGAGCGGGCCTAAGCCATCAGTCGGACATCCCGAGGCATCCTGGACTTCAAGAGGGCGCAGGCCGGGCTGAGGGATCCCCCACCCCCAAGTGCACAAATTTCATGCACCAGGCCTCTAGTGAAGGATAAATGGGAATTAACTAGACCAGCGGTTCTCAACCTGTGGGTCGTGACCCCTTTGGCGGTCAAACGACCCTTTCACAGGGGTCGCCTAAGACCATCCTGCATATCCCATATTTACATTACGATTCATAACAGTAGCAACATTACAGTTATGAAGTAGCAACGAAAATAATTTTATGGTTGGGTCACAACATGAGGAACTGTATTTAAAGGGCCATAAGGTTGAGAACCACTGAACTAGACAAAGAGGAATAGAAATAATATTCCAGGCTCCTGGAAAAAGCATGTGCAAAAGCTGGGTGGTGTGACTGTATGAGAGAGAGGGAGAGAGAACACTCCATACGTACACACACGTCTGTGAACATAAGGAACATAAAGCTAGTGATGTCTGTGTTTTTTCTTTCCTTTTTCTTGCATCAGAAAGATGAACTCCTTTCAAAGACTCCATTCCTAAGACACTCTCTTTCCTAAGTGTAGTTCTTTTATGTGCTCTTAATCTCTCCAGCTTCCTCTATGATTTGGGGCAGTTGGTTGCTCATCCTACATTGTTTAACATCCTCAGTTCTTTCTTTCTTCCAACAGCTTCTTTCAGTCTCCTCATCTTTGAAAACCTGACTCTGGTCCTCTCTGACTTTGCTTTCTTCCTCAGCATTTATTGTAGGACCTCTGTTAGAAAATCTATAACATTTTTTGGCCACTTTTTATATTTCTGTCTTTCCATTTGAGTTCAATATTAATATGCTGCTTCTCTCCCTAACCCTAGCACCTATCACAGGGCATGACTCATGGTTAGTGGTCAATAAATGTTCTTTGAATCATGTAAAATACTTTAAAACTACATTATAGTAAGGATATCTTAATGATTTCACAAATAAGTAACCAGTTGAGGAACTTTCATATTTGCTGTTTCCAGATTATTGGTTCCTGGAGTTAAGTTATATACTAGTTCCCTAATCAGAAACATTATTTCTGGATAATTTTCTAATATGTATTAATGGCCATTTTTTTTGAGCCTCATTTTAGAATGTGAGCTGTAGCCTAAAGGGATCATATGTTCTATTTCCTTTGTACAGCTTCATATTTCCTTTTTGGGGGGGGTTGCATGCTGTGGGGATTGGGTAAATATTTAAGATTGCTTAAGGGCCATTTTGTCATTAAATATTTTTAACTAAACTTTGTATTTTGAAAAAAGTTTCAGACTTACAAAAAAGAGTGATGCAGTGAACTCCATAAACCCTTCACCTGCCTGGATTTACCCATTATTGATAAAATCTTCATTATATTTTGATGAATTCATTTTATTTACATTATTAATGTATTCTTCATACCTCTTTGTCTTCATTTTAGTAGTCATTCTAAGTTTATGATATACATTTTTACTTACCAGTCTATCTTCAAATAATATTATACCATCTCACATGCAGTGTAAGAACCTTATCATATACTTCTATTTCACCGTCCTATGTCTTGTACTATTATTCATTTTACTTCTACATGTTATAAATCCCACAACATGTTATCATTTTTGCTTTAGACCAGTGGTTCTCAACCTTCCTAATGCCACGACCCTTTAATACAGTTCCTCATGTTGTGGTGACCCCAATTTCATTGTTACAAATTGAACCTAATTAAAGCATAGTGATTAATCACAAAAACAGTATGTAATTATATATGTGTTTTCTGATGGTCTTAGGTGACCCCTGTGAAAGGGTCGTGACCCACAGGTTGAGAACCGCTGCTTTAGACAGTCACCTTTTAAAGAGATTAACATAATAAATGGTGCATGGGATGACTCTCAACCATCTGAGCCACACCGGCTGGACCTGATATCATGTTTTTTATTTTTAGTATTTTCATTAGACTCTTTTTTATAGTTTTTATCTCTGCTGAACTTTCCCATCTGTAAAATGTCATTCACATTTTCAGATAGTCTTTTAAGATATTAATTATAGTTATTTTAATGTCCCTATCTTATAGTTCTAACTTTGCAGCATCTCTATTGTATTGCTTTTTCTCTCTTGACATGGGTTGTTTTATCTTTTGTAAAAATGCATCTTATAATTTTTTATTGAGTGTCACACATTGCATATCTATGAATGGTAAAATTTATACTCAGAAATAGGTATACTTTTTCTGGCAGACAATTAAGTTGATTTAGTCTAGTTCAGTGATGGCGAACCTATGACACGCGTGTCAGAGGTGACACTCGAACTCATTTTTTTGATTGATTTTTCTTTGTTAAATGGCATTTAAATATATAAAATAAATATCAAAAATATGTCTTTGTTTTACTATGGTTGCAAATATCAAAAAATTTCTATATGTGACACGGCACCAGAATTAAGTCAGGGTTTTTCAAAATGCTGACACGCCGAGCTCAAAAGGTTCGCCATCACTGGTCTAGTTAGTTGTTGAGCTGGGTTTGGTGTTTATTGTTGCTGTTGATATCATCAGTGCACCACTGACTTCAAATTCCTTCAATGGGTTATTGCTATCTTGTTTTTTGCATGGATCCAGCACTGCTAGAGGATTTTTCTCATTGTTCCTGCTCTATTCTCAGCTTACAGCTTGCTCTACATACCTGGGTAGGTTCTCTCTTTATGCTCTTGCTCCTCTCCCAGTGGCAGACTGCTTTTGCTTGTTACTTGGGGCAGGAGGGGTTTTGCAATTTGTCTTAGGCAGGTCCTGTGCACTTGAGCCCCAGGGGCTGAGTTTTCTTAGTACTTTTGTCACTTCCCCAGTGGCCATGTTCTCTGTCTCCTACTCAGGGCACAGGATAATTTAAACAGAATGTGATAAAGGTCGCTGAGCACTTCAGAAGGTCATCTGGGCATAATTACCAAAGATCATCTTATGTGACCTTATTAGTATTAGGAAAGGCAATAAACTAAAAGGAAATTTACCAGTAAAAGCATTAAAAATTAACCAACATTCTGAGCAGTTACATTCTGAAGGAAGTTGATCAGATTGAAAGGTAATGACACCAGATGGAAGTTAAGATCTTTAGGAAATGGTAAATATGTGAGTAAAGAGATAAGATTACTTTTTTCCCTTTTAAAAAATGCATGACTATTTAAAGCAAAAATTGTAACATTGTATTGTGACATTATATAAAGTATAGGGATAGAGAGTGGTAAATTGTCCTTATATTAAATGTGAAGGGATATACAATATTAACCTAAGTAAACTAAATAATGTTAAGTATATATATATATATTATAATCCCTAGGACAGCCACTTAAAGTATAACACAAAGAGGTATAGATAACCACCAGTAATATGAAATTCTGAAAAAATATTAGTTTAACTCAAAAGAAGTCAGGGAAATAAAGGAACAGAGACACAAACAGAAAATTTGCAGGGTTGGGGTGGGGAAGAAAACTTGGGGTTGGGGAAAGAAACTAATAAAATTGTAGCTCTAAATTCAGAAAGAATGTTTATGCCTGACAAAGTTTCAGAATATATGAAGCAAACATTAACAGAATTGCAAGATAATTAAAATGAACAATCATTGTTGCATATTTTAACACCCTCTCTTAGCAGTTAGAAGAACTAAAAAAACACCAGTAGACCTAAAATAATAATGTGCAGTTTCTTCATGGAACACCAGATGGCACAGTAGTCACATTGCTTGCAAAAATGGATGTGTACCTGAACATAGTGACATATGCAGTTCTTTTATTATGCAAACATACCTTTTTCCTCCATTTATTTTAGTGCCAAAAAAAATGAACAATGGTAATTAATGAAATAAACAAATACTGCAATATGGTGCCATAATACTTGGCACATACATAATAGGCATTAAATAAATTTTTTTTTGGAATGAATATAATGTGGGGCTTTGAAGTTAAATCTGTGATTATTTATTTATTTTAAATTATTTATTTTAAAATCTAATTATAAAAATACTGCTTTTACTTAGAGCAGTAGTTATCAAACTTTTTGGTTTTAAGCTCTCTGTACTCTTTTAAAAATTATTGTGGGCCCCAAAGAGCTTTGTGATGGCTCTTTATGATGGAGCTATTGATATTTACCTTTCAGAAATGAAAATTAAGAAATGCAAAGAATATTTTAAAGTTGAAAGTTAAAAATAAGCTCCCTGTGTTATAAATAATACATATTTGTGGAAAATAACTACATTTTACAAAAAATTTAGAAATTTGGTATTATTTTACATTTTGGCAGATATTTTTCCTGTCTTGCTTAATAGATGACCACAGTAGTCTCATGTCACCTTTTGTATTTAATCTTATACACCCGTGAAAGAATGAGATTTTAAAAAAAATTTGGATAGCATCTTCATAATATTACCAAAAAGTTTTGGTCTGGGACCACCCAAAGAGTCTTGAGCTCCCTCAGGAGCCCCTGGACCATGCTTTAGACTCTGACTTACAAAATACCACAAAGGAAAAAAGAAAAATTATTGGTGAGTATATGGCCTGAATCATGGAGATGCAGCCCTCCTTGGTGGAGGGATATTAGGTTCCTGTATATGGTGCCTAACCTGAAAAATTGTGGGAGCCTCAAATGGGGGATAGATTAAATAGTTAAGTACAAAATGTCACTTAAGTCTAACATTGTACTGTCTCACATAGAGCTGGGGGTTGAGAATAAGTTGGAGCATGCTGTAATCCAGTTCTGAGTTCAGTTATCTGAGAAATGTGGTGTGACTCAGGTTCTATTGGTGGGAAAAGGCATTTTCTCCTATGCAGAGTTGGAGTAGTGCCTGAAAAAGAGCTCTTTGAAATTAGAATGTTCACACGTTGCTGCTGAGAATGGAAAACAGTCTGGCAGTTCCTCAATAGGTTCAACATAGATAGCTATGTGACCCAACAAATTCACTTCTAAATGTATACTCAAAAGAAATAAAAATATATGTCCACACAAAAACTCATACATGAATGTTCATAGCAGCATTATTTATAACTAGAGGCCCGGTGCACGAATTTGTGCACTAGTGGGGTCCCTCGGCCTGACCTGTGGGATCCAGCCGAAACCAGCTCTCTGACATTCTCTGAGGGGTCCCGGATTGCAAGAGGGTGCAGGCCAGGCCGAGGGACCCCACCGGTGCATAATCGGGGCGGGGGAGGGATGCGGGAGCTTAGCCAGCCAGGGAGGGACCGCGGGAGGGCTCCAGGGCATGTCCGGCCTGTCTCGCTCAGTCCTGATCAGCCGGACCCCAATAGCAAGCTAACCTACTGGTCGAAGCATCATAGCGAGCAGTTGAGTGGCCTTAGCATATCTTTAGCATATTATGCTTTGATAGGTTGAATGGCCGACCTGTCGACCAGACACTTAGCATATTAGGCTTTTATTATATAGGATAGCCCCAAAGTGGAAACAATGTAGATGTTCATGAACTGATGAATGAATAAACAAAATGTGGCATGTCCATCCATGGAATGTTATTCAGCCATTAAAAGAAATGAAGTATTGATACATGCAAAACATGGATTAACTTTGAAAATATTATACTGAGTAAAAGAAGGCAAACACAAAAGACCACATACTATATGTTTCCATTTGTACAAAATGCCCAAAATATGCAATCTGAAGAGGGAGAAAGTACATTTGCAGTTACCTAGGGCTGGGGAAGGTGGGAGGGATGCTAAATGAAGAATGTTTCTGCATAACAGTTGTACTATCTGTTGTGGTCAATGGCCCCTACATAGGGACTCATAATTCTTCATCAATAGCAAATGCTCAAAGGGAGTTTCTGTCTTTTAAAGAACTAATGAATCTCTCTTTTTTTGTGGTTTGTTTGCTTGGCTCCTTGTAATGCTTTTTAAGATTGGATAATGCGACCACTGTTACCAGTATCTCTTTTGGCTTTGGCTGCTAGAAAGTTCAGGACTACTAACAATCATAGTAACATTGTTAACTAGGTTAAGTGACTAGTGTATTTTCTTTTCTTTTACATGTTTTGGTGTGGGTTCTTTAAATTTTGCACACAAATGTAAGTATTTTATTGTAAGATGCCTGTGGTCTTTATCAGTAGCAGTTGGGATTTAAATTACAACAAATATAAAAAGTATATGTGAAAAACTAGAGGCAGCAGCTGCCAAGATGGAAAAGAGCTCTTTCTATGTAAAATAGCGACTTTAGTTTTCAGGCATAAAAGCAATATTGATCCTTAACTAGGTTTTTAAACAAACAGTGAGCTTGAGCTCCTAGACACCGGTACTGTTGAAGCAGATTCTAGATGACAGTCTGTCTATAGATTCTGTAGAGGTGAATTCTGTACTGAATAAGAGGTCAGACTTAAGACTATCATTCTGTGATTGAATTGGCAGTATAAGTTTCTGACTATACAAAGCACTGAGTGGTAATTTTAAAGTGGGTAATTTTTATTCTAAGAATTTATTTGACAGCTCAAAGTTTCAGACATATAATACAAAAGAGATAATTTAGTGTGAAACTATTAAAACAGGTACTACTAGTGCATTGCCTAAAGAACTCAGTATAGTGATTGTTCTGAATGTATGTTTTCAGTTGCATAGCACCTCTGCTAGGATGAATTAGTATTAAATGTACCCCTGAATATTGATTGCTAGGGCATTTAAAAATTACGTATTTAAACATTAGAGTATATGTTCCTAACAGAACTGTTGTATTTTAACTTTAATAAGTTGCTGCTGCCCCTTCTTCCCCTCTCTTTCTCCTCCTTCCCCTCCCCCTCTCCTTCCTCCTCCTCCTCCTCCTTCTTCCTTCTTTTAAAAAAATACCATTTTTCCTAGTTTCATTGAGATGTAATTGAAAATAACATTGTATAAATTTATTGTTTGGTGAAACTAAGTTGCTCTTCTTAGCATTAGTCAGTCCTTTTACTGGATCTACTCCTGGTTAAAGTTTAAAAAACAAAATATAAAACAAAATAAAGTATTAGCAAAGAGGAGATAGCTAGATAGATAGATAGACAGACAATAGACTGACTCCCTAAATCTCCCTCTGCTACTAAAGGTCCCGTATAAATGGATCTAAAAGCACCATTCATGATGTTTCATGAATCTATTTCTGCCTGTTTTTGTTCTTAATGTCATTATTAGGATTTGGGTTTTGCTGAATTGATAGCTTAACATCAAATTGAGATGTTCCAATTTGATGGGTCCATAAATACTATTTATTTATATTGTTGTGCATATCTGCCACACCTGTGCCATTAGAGCTATAGGAAGAATTTAATTGTGTCATTGCAAAATTTAGAGAGTTGCAAAATTAGTTTCTAAACACCAGGTGATAGGAAGCGAAAAGCTTGCACAGGAGAGATGGCTGTCTAAAAGCCATGTGTAGTACAAATACCAGTAGATTACAATAAAGCGTGAAGGAAAAGCATAAAATTAAGTTCCTTGTGTTCCTTTTCTTCTGCCACATTCAGGGGTCCAAGTTTTAGGAAATGTTAGGAAATTTGTTAGGAAATGATTTTGAAAAGGAAAAAAGGAAGGAGACCTTAAGAGGGAGGATAGAGCCTCTGGACCAGTGGAAATGTACCAGTTGCATTAAGGAGCAGGGTTTAAGACTCATAATCAGCAAATCACCGACACTGCCTGGTGTGGTTGGATCTAACAGTCTTAATTCCTTATAGCAGGGGTCCTCAAACTACGGCCCGCGGGCCACATGCAAATACAAATATTGTATTTGTTCCCGTTTTGTTTTTTTTACTTCAAAATAAGATATGTGCAGTGTGCATAGGAATTTGTTCATAGTTTTTTTTTAAACTATAGTCCGGCTCTCCAACGGTCTGAGGGACAGTGAACTGGCCCCCTATTTAAAAAGTTTGAGGACCCCTGCCTTATAGTGAGGGATTTTATCCTTCCTAGTTTTGTCCTTTTGAAGAGGATGGGAAGTTCTTTAGGTTTGTGTCTTAGTCTATCAGAAAGGAAAGGAAGATTATGAAAGGATAAGTGTCAGTCTAAAGAGTTTAGGAAGCAGAGAACACATGTGGGACATTGCAGCCTTTATATGCTAATCATTGGTAGATAGTAAAGCTACCTGTTATCCTCCTGCTGGTTGCTGAAGCACATGAAACTCTGTCCCAGAAGGTTAGATGATCATGTGTTGCAGATACCATGTTCCTGAGAACTCGAACTCTAGTCAAGGTTTGGTGGCAGAGAACGTTCAGAATTCTTTTGTTTGGAAGGGGGTTCTCTGTTTTAAAAAGTCTGTTGGGAATAATCTTGATCCTAATCCTTACCTCCAACATTTGTGGTCTTTGGATTTTGGAAAGGTGGACAGCAGGAGAAAGGAAGGACTCCACCAGTTCTTTTTTTTTTTTTTAGACTTATTTTGAGGACTGCTGGGAGATTTTGCGAATTTACTTCTTTTTGTTGCCTAAATTGCATTTGAGCAATTCTATGAAGACATCCTGACTGGTTGGTTATTTTCTAAAATTAAATTGGTAGAAAAACTGTAGTTATTTTCTTGGGTCTGAAATCCAAATTTTTCTTTTCTTCCAAGATTATTATATAGAATGAACATTTTAAGTTATCCAGGGTTATTTAAATTCCAGAGAGTCATCATATAGGAGGGACAAGTCCTAGATATAAGACAACCAGTTGTTCTCATTGCACTTGTTAGGTGTCTGTAGGGCTGCATTTGCCTATTATTGTATCTGGTTTTCACGTAAAGGATTAAAAAGCAACTCACTTCCCTGGTAAGGCTATTAATTGAGCTGGTCTCTATTCCTTTTTCTGAAAAGATAAAACTATAGTTAAAGATATGACTAAATGAAATGAATATTTTGGGAAGATAAAGTATTATTAAGTTCTAAACAAGAAAAGAATCTTTGTTCCTTGGGCAGCTGCAGAAAAGAATTATACTTGATTTCATAGAGCATGCCTAAGTGGCCCAGTCACATTGCTCTGCCTTTCCTGAGATGATCAGACACGTGGATGAGAGTTCAATTCTTTTTTTCATCAGATTCTTCAACCAGGGCAGTAGAAGATGATATAGTGGAAATATGAGGGAGGGAGAGAGAGAAGAGAGAGGGGGGAGAAGGGGACAGAGAAGGGAGAGGAGAGGGAAGAGAGATCTTTCTTGAAAGCAGAGGCATGACTGTCTTTGCTCTGGACAGTCTTTTCAGGGATGTTTGCATGGCTAACAACCTTGAATAGTAGTAGAGTTAGTGTCTTCCTCTAACATGTTTGCTTACTGCTAAGTATAGTATTGTCTCCCTCCAGAACAAAGGGCAGGCACACTTACTGCCCATTCATTACAAAGATTCAAGTTTCCTAAGCTCAGAGTTTCTTTCCTGTTCTGCAACACATTGAGTATACAGGTGTTATCTGGCCCTCTTCACATAGAAGAGGGGAATTGGGAATTGGGGTTTAGGGGACTGTGCACATGCTGCTATTCTAGCTGCAGGTAGTGATGTGAGTATTAAACTGTCCTATGTCTATGACCTAGTAGTCTCATGTTTTCTTATAGGACCCATGAAATTTCAGGCTAACTTACTAGCTTCTAAGTATGGTGAAATCTCAGACCCTTTATATTCTTAATACTTGAGCATAATAAATAGGATGTATTTTGAAAGATTTATTGGAAATTATATTTGTAATTTGTACAAGTTTTAAGAAGTTCATTTAGGATATTATTTCTCCTTGCTTTGACACAGGGTTTGTTTACAATGTTAGCCCATATATGGAGTATCATCCTGGTGGAGAAGATGAATTAATGAAAGCAGCAGGCTCAGATGGAACAGACCTTTTTGATCAGGTAAGATACTGAAAGTTATCATAGTATTACAATGGAAAAGTACTCAGAGATTTAGCAGTGTGATAGTTGTAGGAAAAAAATAAAATAGTTGCATAAATTTCAGATATAAGTAACAACAGTTCATTTAGGTTGCCTTTGAGTTATTTTACTAAACTTTTAAAGATGATTTCAAATCTGTGTCTAGGAATCTACTCTTTTATAAAAACAATTTTTAAAAATATGTTCTTACTAATTTTTAGAGAGAGAGGGAAGGAGAGGGAGAGAGATAGAAATATCAATGAGAGAGAAACATGGATCAGCTGTCTCCTGCACGCCCCCCACGGGGGATCAAGCTTACAACCTGGGCATGTGCCCTGACCAGGACTGGCGACCTCTTGGTGCATGGGTCGATGCTCAACCGCTGAAGCACACTGGCTGAACTAGCCGTCTGCTCTTAAGTGCTTATTGCCTCTGTTGGCAGTTGTTTACTCAGTTTTGATCAATTTTGATAATGATTATGACTGACTTATGGGAGGCAGTGATGATGAGAGGAAAGCAGAGATAGTGCTCTACACATTATTGGATGCTCCAAAAATAGTTGGTAAATGAAATTTTAATTTATGTTAATAAATGAGTGTCTATTTATAATTACACTAGAGGCCCGGTGCACAAAAATTTGTGCACTGGCGGGGGTGGGGGGTGTCCCTTAGCCTCACTTGTGCCCTCTCACAGTCTGGGACCCCTCGGGAGATAACGACGTGCTGGCTTAGGCCCGCTCCCGGGTGGCAGAGGGCAGGCCCAGTCCCTAGGTGCAGCCCCTGGTCGGGCTCAGAGCAGGGCCGATTGGGGGGTTGGGGCGCCGCCCCCTGTCACACTCAAGGCAGGGTCGATGGGGAGGTTGCCGCACCACCCCCTGTCACGCACAGAGCAGGGCCGATCAGGGGGTTGGGGCGCTGCCCCCTGTCTGGCACAGAGCAGAGCCCATCAGGGGGGTTGGGGCTCCGTACCCTGTCACACACAGAGCAGGGCCGATCAGGGGGTTGGGGAGCTCCCCCCGTCACACTCAGGGCAGGGCCGATGGGGAGGTTGCGGCTCCACCCCGTCACACACAGAGCAGGGCCCATGGGGGGGTTGGGGCGCCGCACCCTGTCACACACAGAGCAGGGCTGATCAGGGGGTTGGAGAGCTCCCCCTATCAGGCACAGAGCAGGGCCGATCAGGGGATTGGGGCGCCTTCCCCTGTCATGAACAGAGCAGGGCGGATAGGAAGGTTGTGGCCCCGCCCCCTGTCACACACAGAGCCGCAGGGTGATCAGGGGGTTTGGGCTCTGCCCCCTGTCACGCTGCTCCAGGGGCCAGGAGGCCTCGCGGCTCCACTGATCCCAGTGCTGGGAGGCCTTGTGGCTCCGCTGATCCCGGTGCTGGGAGGCCTCGCAGCTCCGCTTGACACAGGGGCAGTGAGGCCTCACTGCTCCACTGATCCTGGTGCTAGGAGGCCTCGCTGCTCCGCTGATCCTGGTGCTAGGAGGCCTCACTGCTCCGCTGATCCCGGTGCCGGGAGGCCTCGCTGCTCCGCTGATTCCGGTGCTGGGAGGCATATTACCCTTTTATTATATAGGATAGAGGCCTGGTGCACGGGTGGGGGCCGGCTGATTTGCCCTGAAGGGTGTCCTGGATCAGGGTGGGGGTCCCACTTGGGTGCCTGGCCAGCCTGGATGAGGGGATGATGGCTGTTTCCAGCTGGTCACACCCCCTTCAGGATGGGGGTCCCCACTGGGGTGCCTGGCCAGCCTGGGTGAGGGGATGATGGCTGTTTGCAACTGGTCACACCCTCTTCAGGGTGGGGGTCCCCACTGGGGTGACTGGCCAGTCTGGGTGAGGGGCTGAGGGCCGTTTTCAGGCTGGCGGGCAACTGAAACTCCAAACCTCTCCTTTTTTTCTTTTTTTTTTTTATTCTTGGATTTATTTATCTTCTATGGCTGTCACTGGAACTGAGAGCCAGCTTTCTCTCTGAGGCTCGGCTCCAGCTCTGAGACCTTGGCTGCTGAAAGCAGGTATCTGGTTTGTTTGGGTTCTATAATCGAAACACTGTTTCAACTCCAGCTCTGAGGCCCGGCTGGCTGAAAGCAGGTTTCTGGGGTTTTTTTTAGCTTCTATATTTGTAACAATATTTCTTAAACTGTAAGCTCAGAGGCCGGCAGCGGCAGGCTGGGAATGTTGGCTTCCTCCGTCACTGAAGCAAGCAAGCCTCCTGTTTGCTTCCAGCTGCCTGGCTGCCGGCCGCCATCTTGGTTGGCAGTTAATATGCATATCACCCTGATTAGCCAATGGGAAGGGTAGCGGAGGTACGGCTAATTACCATGTTTCTCTATTATTAGATAGGATATATTTTCTTTACATATTTTCTATTTTAGTGTATACTTATTTTCTCAGGAACATACATAAAGATTCTGACATCAGAAGTCTTTGACCTGATTATTTTGGTGATTATATAGTATTTTATCAAATAATATTATAATTTTCCTATACTGGTCTTTTACAATTGGACTTTTAGGATGTTTCCAATATTTTGATGATATAAATAGTGCTGTGATGAGTATCCTGGCACTTGTATCTTTGTGTATATAGACAAATGCAAATATTTTCTCAAGTAAATTTAAAATTAATGAAAGAGATGCATACTTTGAGGCTTTTATTGTATGTATATTGGGAAGGTACCCTTCAGAAAAGTTGTTTAAATTAAATTCCCACTATAAGTCTGGCAACAAATACCCTAATTCATTTTCCTTAAGTGACAGTCTTACTGTGTTCCTTTTCAAGAAAATGTCTATCAGATGCTCGCCTGAATAAAAGCTTGTTTATAGGTCATTCTTTTTCTCCTAAGCCAGGAACAGCCTTTCAAGAAGAAAACTCACTTCAGTTTGCAAATCAAACAATTGCCTAAGGGATTTTCTGCAGGGTCACCATCTTACCTTGCAGTAGAAGTGCTTTTGAGGACTTCCATTTTGTCACACGGAATATAGAAAAGATTTGTACTCAAGGGTTGAGATTTAAGAAATTTAATAATATTTTCTACTTCCTGAAAGATGTTAAATGAAACCACGGGTCTGGTGAAGAATATAATGATTTATGCTACCTTAATTTATGCTAAGATGAAAGCTGCTTTATCCACCATTGCAGTTTTGACATTAGTGCCAATGTTAACATAATGAAAAAGGCAATTTTTTGTATATTTTGAAACTAATCGAGACCTCATGGATATCTGAAAGGGCATCAGGAACCTCCAGGGGTCTATGGACAACACGTTGAGAACATTGTTACCCTATGTATGCTACCTTTCCATCACTCCCTTATTGGCAAATAATCTGCTTCTTCATTTTTCAGAGCAGTGTAAAAATGTTTTAGTTTTGTTTAGAATAAAATCAGAGCATCTCATGGAGTTAGTCATGTTGCTTTTCTGTCATTTCTATCCCATACCAGGTTCATCGTTGGGTCAATTATGAATCCATGCTGAAAGAATGCCTGGTCGGCAGGATGGCAGTGAAACCTGCTGTTCCCAAAGGTATGTGGTGCCAGTGCTAAGCTGGCATTGATATGTGACACACATGTACTTTTTTTAACTTGGATTTCAACAAATAGATTTAAATAAATCACTATATTGTTCTTATTTTCACGGCTGCTATAAAGGTTTTACTTTAGTTCTTCTTTAGAATAAAACAATGACTAACCTTTCCTCTGTAGTCAGGGATTATTCATCACTGATCTCTACTGGCCTGACACCTATGGACAGAGACTATTATTAGATGGGTTAACTGTGTAACTGTCCAAACTGGGGCAGGTTTGATTCTGTTAGTAATTATGCTGGGATAACGTGGTAAATTGACTCTGACAACCCAGGGCATGTGTTCACTTTATAATCAGAACTCCTGGATGCAGTAAGAACAGAGGATGAAAACAGAGGTGAAGTGAGACTAGAGGATGAAACTAGATTAAATAGAAATAGAGAATGAAAACATGAAGTGGGAACAGAGAGTGAAAAGAGATAAAGTGGGAATAGTAGGTGGAAAGAGACTTGCTGAGATGAGGATTTGTGGAGGTGGGGTGGGGGTGGGGAGACGGTGGATATATTGAAGAGGAATTTTATATATGGACTTCTCTCAATACCAGACCCCTGACACCATCATTTAGGTGGGGTCACCTGCCAGACATCAATGCAGGGGCATCCAGAATTGGCATTTTGTGGGCACTCGCACAGTTGGGCAGTGTAGTTTTCATTTTATCTGGTTGTTTCTAGTGTGGCAGTGGTGAAATGCCTGGTAATCTAGGAAGGAAACAGAAAAGCCAGCAGAGTCAGAATATAAAGCACTAGAGGCCCAGTGCACAACATTCGTGCACTCAGGGGCGAGGGGGTGGTCCCTCAGCCTGGCCTGCACAGCCTGGGAGTCCTTGGGGGATGTCCAACTGCCAGCTTAGGCCCGCTCCGCAGTCAGACATCCTTAGTGCTGCCACGAAGGTGGGCCACTGAGCTCGCCAGCAGTCAGCCCAGCTTGTGGCTGAGCAGTGCTCCTCCTGTGGGAGTGCGCTGACCATCAGGGGGCAGCTCCTGCATTAAGCATCTGCCCCCTGGTGGTCAGTGCACATCATAGCAACCAGTCGTTCTGCCATTCGGTCAATTTGCATATTACCCTTTTATTATATAGGATAATACTAGTGGATCCTTATTAAGCTAACAGTGTGATTTTTATATTTCATTGTTTTAAAAAATATTATGGTTTATGCTTTAGAAAGATATCAATAAAGAATAAAAAGAAACTTTGAAAAGGTAAGCTGTAGTTGCTGATAATTTCTTTACATTCTCTGTCAGAGATGAAAATGTTCTTACTCTTTGCCCTTATTCTAGTCCATTTCTGTCATGGTAGCCACTAACTAGCCCCATGTGGCTATCTAGCACTCAAAATATGCTTAGTCCAAATTGAGATGTGCTGAAAGTATAAAGTATACACTGCATTTTAAGACTTTAAGTATGAAAAAAAGTGTAAAATATCTCATCATTTTTATATTGATTACATGTTGAAATGATAATATTCTAGATATAGTATATTAAGTAGATATATTATTAAAATTAATTTAACCCATTTATTTTTACGTTGCTCATGTTGCTGTTAGACAATTAGAAATTATACTGTGGCTTGCATTGTATTTCTTTTGGACAGTGCCATTCTAGATCATAAATGTACTTTTAAAAAATTCACCATAAGTCACATTTCTAAAATCTCATATTTTCCAGTGGCATAGTACGGTCTCAGGAATGTTTCTTCTTTAATTTCTCATTGCTTTATCATGATTTCTAATACTTTATGTTTTAGTTTTCACCCCACTCTCAAGCAGTTAATGACTATAAGTCACTTAGAACCATGGATCCAGAGAATAGTTAAGATGTGGAAGAGGGACTTAGAGCTGCTCTAACACCCTCAGTTTAAAAGTGAGGATGCTGAGGCTTGTTTGTATATGTACATTTCCAACGGCTTTAGTTATTTAATTATCCATTTTTACATAGTCAGTTTTCTTTTGCATATGCCAGTGGTTTTTAACTGGGGTTGATTTTGATCCTGGGAGATAGTTGGCTATGTCTGGAGACATTTTGGTTGCCACAACTAAGCTAAATGCTCCTGGCATTCTAGTGGTTAGAGGAGAGGTTCGGGATGCGGCTAAGTACCCTATAACGCACAGGATAGAGTCCCACAATAAAGATTTATCCAGCCCCCAGTTTTTATAGTGTTGAAGTAGAGAAACCCTCATATATGAATTAGTTTTTTATCCTTAAAAAATTATAGTATTAGTGGCACATGTCTGTGAAGTTGGTATGTAAACAAGACAGCATTGGATGGACTGGAAGTTCAGCTTCTCAAGAGTCAGTGTTCTTTTTCCTAAGAGCATCAGTTTCCTCATTGGTAAAATGGGGACAGTTCAGGGCTTAAGTGGGTGGACAAAACACAAGCTCAGAGGCTTATGTTGGGGGAAGCTAGACAGTTACTAGTGGAGGAAAAGGGACAGGGTGCCATGATGAAATGGCCTTTATTGAATGAGCAAATTTGATATCTCAGATTACCTTAATTTGCTTTTGCTACTAAAGAGTCTCTTATATTAGTTTAATCCTGGGATTTTTTCAGAGTATGTATTTGAACTATTCAGTTTCTATTGTAATTCTACTGGTAAACTGCTTCTAGGATAAGGAGTAATTCTGGGCCTTGAAGTTTCAAAGATGTATAACATTTAAAGATGATTCAGAAGATGATTACAATGATGAATAGAGGAAAGTAAAAGGTAAAGAGAGTTAAGAAATAGAAAAATTATGAAATTTTATAAGATATGAGAAATGAGTATATAACTTTTGAAACAAAATCAAGAATTAGGCCTAAGTTGTGTTATGAGGAGTTCCATTTAGAGATAATGGAAGAATGTCTAGAGACAAAATGGTTGTTAAACACATTGTAGAGAGCCAAAGAGTCTTCTGGCAAGGCTAAGCAGTGAAGGGAACACGATGGTATGTTTTGGACTTTGTGACTAAGATCTCTGGTAACAAGACTAAACTTATATCTGATGGTTTCATGATATTAACCTTTTTAGAGTCAGAAGGGAAGATGAGATATGTAGCTACATGATAAATGGAAAACATTCTGATACAAATGCTCAGTATATATCTTCCTAAAATGTTTTTTCAAGGCCTTTCTGACAAATGCATGTATACTTTTAAAATGTAGCTAAATATTACTTCCTTAGTGGAGTCTTTCTAATTCCTTGTAAGTACAGATGCCCACCCTCTGTAGGCTCCCGTATTACCTTCTACATACCTCTTTTACAGCATTTATCACATTGAATTAAAAAGAATATATGTAATGACATTTTGTTTTTAGTTAGGTTTACTTAATTTTTGAGTCAGTAGTGCATTCACACAATTCAAGAATGAGAAGTGCTCTTATCATACTTGTCTCCCCTCTACCCTTCTCTCCTTCCATGCACACACAAAGGTAACCATATTACTACTTTTATTGTGAATCCTTCCAAATTATCTTCATTCATGTATAGGTAAACTATCTATATATTTACATTGTCCTAACTTTTTATCCAAATAGTTTCTTATTATGTCAGTATCCCTGTTAAGATGATGATCAACAGGTATATGTTAAAAGAATGAGCATACTGGCAAAGCAGGGTTTTTGTTTCTTTTTCACCCCAGGGGATCTGCCTGTGGCTCCACTCAGCAGAGGTGAACTAGATTGGGGTCACACACAATTAAAGTGCTTACCCAGCCCTCTTACCAGAGAAGAGCAGGATGCTGATAGGTCACAGTGCGAGCCTTCCTAATGACCCTGACCTCTCCACAAAGCAGAGGTTCCAAGCAGAGTAATGCAGTTCATACGACATTATGAGAAAAGATAAATTCTCTTGGCCATGGAGCCAACCAAATGATGAATTAGTTATCAAGACAGAATAACAGGTTTCTAATCAGATAGCAAAGTGTCTCGTGTCAGTGACTAAAATGATTCAGATGTAAATATGCTTAATAGCCAAAAAATTGTCTTTTTATTTCTATGACTCAGTTTTTGAAAAGAGCTGCAAAAGTAGACTCATAGAGTTTTTAAAGATAATTTAGATCATTTGGTTAGAAGTTCTTTTCCTACTGATACTTTTTGTATTAAAAAAAGAACCAGGGAAAAATTGCTAATTTATCAGGATCCAGAAGATTCTGACAGATTCAAATCAATTCAGATCAAGCAAGAAGTGAATACATATTTTTCAGTGGAAACTAATTACTTGGACAATTTCTCAAAATCTGTGAGCCTCTTAGATAAAAACAAATTGTTTTACATGATAAATGAAATTCATCAAACTGCCAGCTGTGTGGTACACTGAAAATAGATTTACTTGTGATACTGCTGTTCTAAGATAAAACAAAGAATCACAACTGCAGTAGCAAAGACAGATAAAACTGATTGAATGAGAGTGACTAAGCAGGGACATCAGCGGTCCCTTGAAAATTATAATGACTAGATTTTTATCTGGCATTTGATAAAAGCTCATTTTAAGTTATAGTCTAAATGGTTTTTAGGTCTTTTGTGTTTTCAGTGAGTATTAACTCTAGCAATGTTATAGTAAGTGTGGTGCTAAGTTTCAGAAAAGATGGAGTCTAATCTTGGCTTTGCTGCTTAAGAGCTGTGGATTTCATTCAAGTTCTGGACCTCTGATTTTCAGTCATAAATAGAGGATCACATAATAATTTGCTATATGTTGTTAAGATTCCTTTCAGCTATGAAATTATTTTGGAAAATGGTGAAAATAAACAAAAAGGCTGGTCATCTGGCCCCCTTAAACATGATTATTTTATGACAGGTGCGTGAAATGGAGGTTATTATGGGATTCTCTGGTTGATTGAAAATCAGAACATAAAAAATGTGAAAGCTTTGATTTAAGTTTTTTTTTTCTGTAAAACAATGTATTATCACTCTAACAAGCGATGTCTTTCAATTTACTGCTTGATATTTTGTGTTAGCTTGTCATTCAGTTATTTTTTTAAACCCTGGCAACTTGCTGTGGGTTTTATTTTGATGATATGGTATAACTCTTGTGATCAAGCTATATAGATTGGTGAGTTGGCTGCCATCCTGAAAAACAATACCTGTTAAATTTTTTTTTCTGGGTTGTAACACTAATAATTGCATTTTATGTACATATGAAAGTCAACATATTTTCAGCATTATGGCCATTTAAATTTGGAGTAACAGTGGCAATTTTAAGTACTGACCTAGATAAAAGAGAAACATAATAAAGTATCATCCTTTGGGTTGTTAATATGTACGTTTCATTTCTAGAATATAATCTAATAAATTCTTGTTAATTTTTGACTAATTTAAAATATGATAACCTGGAAAAAACTTGGGTTTTTATATGTTTTCTTAAAAAGTTAATCAGGATATTAGAAAAAATACTCAAATAGGTAGATAAAAAGCCCAGTGAAATGTCTGGAGAGATGGCCTGCCAATCTTCAGAGCTGAAACTTGTTTGAAACATGAGCCCTTATTTATCTCTCAGACCTTAGAAAAAAGCCCTTCAAGAAAGAAGGGCTGATATCTTTAAGTCAATAATATTAACTGATATTCTCTTTGGCATTATAATATTCTTATCTGACTTTTTTTCTAAATCACTGTACAGACTATCATGAGGAAAAGAAAGTCTTAAATGGTAAGTCATACATTTATAGTGAAAAATGAATCATACTCACTTGATAATATATAATATTGCTTTACAGAATTACCTGGGGTATTCAGATATATTTTTAGGCTAATGATGTCTTTACTTCCCCAAACTTAAAGGATTGACAGAACTCTATAGATCCCATATTCCAGCCATTACTCTAATAGTAGTCCCCTCTATGACATCCCTGAACATGTGTTCATCTGCCCTCAGCTTGAAGACTTGTGGTCATTAGGAAGTAAGACTGAACAAGTCACCTCCCTCGGCCATGTGAGGTCACCTCCAGTGTTTGCATACAGATGCTCATAGCCTATTAACCCAATCTTCTCCAGCTGGGCTCAGCAGCAGTGCCTTCTTCAGACATTCAGTATGACTTGGAATTATAACTGAACTATATTAATGTATGTGTAGTAATAGGGTTTTTTCTCTCTGAAAAAGAAAGTTTTAGAAAGTCAGCTAATAAGCTAAATTGCCACATGAGTTATCTGTATATAAAAAAAGCCTAAGCGACCGTCCTACCGTCCGACTGGTAGCTTAGACGCACACTGACCACCAGGGGGCAGATGCTCAATGCAGGAGCTGCCAAGCTGTGGTGACTTGGCAGCTGCGGTTCTCAGGTACCTGGAACCAGAGAGAAAGGAGGCTGATTCCGGGGTGCGTCACCCAAGAACCACCCTCTCACAATCTGGGACCCCTTCGGGGATGTTGGAGAGCCAGTTTTGGCCTGATGCCTGCAAGCCAGGCTGAGGGACCCCACTGGTGCATGAATCCGTGCACCAGGATTCTAAGTAGAGAAAATAGTCTGTACTGTAGACTAATTTATGCAGTTTGCAATGTAACAACCGAAGTTGCTTATCCAATAGTATAACACTGCATAAATGAGGCACTGATCTTAAATTTCATCTGATGATTGGCTCTTCTGTAATACTACACAAACAACCTTCACTTAAAGACTAATTACTGATGGACTGGGCATTTCATTTCCCACCACATATGGCTTCCAGAACCTTTACTTTCTTACTGCCCTGCTTTGGATACATTGCATTTAACTACTACCTCAGTTAAAGATGTCCCTAAAAATGGACTATAACATACCAGTGGTCTGGCTAGCACAGTTACCTCTTAAGACCTTAGATCTCTGAGACTGTTATACACACACATATACATGCAGGGGTAAGCAAAAGTAGGTTTACACTTATAAGGAAAAATACATGCAGGTTATGATTATAGTAATAATACAAGAATAAACTTTGTTTCACCTACTCACAACTGTAAACCTACTTTTGCTGTATTAGCTGCCTCTCATGTTCGGCTCATTTAAGTCTTGGTGGTAACTGTATGTATTTGTAGATGTGATCTGCCTGCCTTCTAAGTCTTTATTCATACAGTTGTTTAAAATACTGAATAGAATAAACTACTATAGTATTCCACCAGAGACTTGATCTCTTCAATTTGATATCAGTCCATCAATCCGAATTTTGGAGAGGGATAATATCCATTCAGTCCAACTTGCTTTACCTAATTATTTTACTCCACCCCACATTAATCTCAGATTCCTTCAACTTATCCCAAGGATATAATGTGTAAGGTGTGTATTATTTGGCCTATGGCATTATTCTCTCCTAATAATTTATATGTGTATGGTACTATGTAGTTTTTAGAATGTTTTTATTCTGTTTATAGTTTTTTCTTATAGAAATTCTTAGATTGTGATGTGTTTATTTATATAAGAGGCCTCCAAAAGATTATTTATATATATAAATATATATATATATATATATATATCTATATATATATATCTTAATAAAATATCTTTTAAGGCTTCTCAAGAACTTAATTTTGTTTTTTCTTGTTTTTATCATTTTAGAAAAAATATATTTTGATTTATTGTAGTCTTATCTCTTTTATTATACCTGTAGTTTTGTGGTAGAGCATTCTTCTTTAGGCTCACTGCTAATTGCTTCATATCTTTGGCCTTCTGTCACATCTCAGAGACTTCCTTTGTTTATCTGAAAATTAAGTGTGTTCTGCAGAGTTCCATGGGATGAGACGGACACTAAGTGAGTAAGGCCTGAATTCAGGGTTCTCAGTCAGCCTCATCCTAAAAATATGGCTGTTTGACACCTGGGCTTGCACTTAAACTTGTGTTTCAACAGAAGATTTTCCGACTAAAAAGCATCTTGAAAACCTCTAAACTAGTTTGTCTTAAAGGCACCTCCCAACTCTAACTTTATATAAATACTGTGACTTCTAATTTGAGAATTTCAAGACTCACCAGAAACTAAACATTACTTTCCTTTCCTACACAGTTTGAGAAATAATATAATCAGTGTAGTGATTTTCAAAAGTCTTTTAGCAGTAGTACTCTTTTTCCCAAAGAAAATTTTATAGATACAGCAGTGCATTCCTGTTGTGGGAGGAAAATATTTCATGTTTACAGTATCTACAGAATTCTTCCATGTCTCAGAGTTTTCCAATACAACTTTGAAAACCACAACTTTAATGGACATTTAGAATGTTTTGTTGATGTATGCCCAAAAGAAGGACTGAAATGGAAAAAAACAATACCGCATGTCAGTGAGGTTGTAGAACAACTGGAACCCTCAAACACTTTTGGTGAAAAGTGTAAATTGGTACAACCATTTTAGAAAACTGTGTAATAGTATCTAGCAAAGCTAAGCATATGCACATCCTATATACCTACCAGAAATGTGGATATATGTTTTTTAAGAATAAACATGTACAATAATATTTATAACAGCACTTTGCATAATAGTGAAAACTGCCCAACAAGAGAATGAATAAATTTTGGTACATTTATACAGTGTAATACTACTCATTAATAAAAACGAACAAACTACTGAGGCATTCAACAGCATGGATAAAATCTCAGAAAGCTCCAGGTTTGATTTATTGCTATCAATCATGCTTATTTGACATAAGAACTGTAATTTCTATAATGCTGGACAAAAAAAAAAGTCAGATCAAAAGAACATGTCATATGATTCCATTTTTAGAAAGGTCAAATACATGTATAATCTAATCATGATGTTATAAGAATAATGATTACCGTTGGAAGGGTGGTGATCAGGAGGGGTTACAAACAGGGTACTGGGTACAGGGTATGTTTTACTTTATGAACATTTATTGAGTAGTACATGAGAAGTTTACTGAAAAGGTTAAAATAAAGAAAAGTACTGCCTCGATGAACTGTGGCTATTTTGTTTATTTTCCTTGTGAAGGCATGCTTCCCAAGAGCCAAGTGCCAGATGCACTTGCCAAAGAAGGCCCGGTTTCTCCAAGGTATGCCTTCTTGTTTTACTCTTTCAAAGCTAAATCAGTTTTAGACCAAAATATACACATTAAAATATAAAACAGCGATGGGTTTGATTTATTGCTTACTATATTAGTCATGCTTCTCTGACATAAGAACTTTCTTTATCAGACATTATTGGAGAATGAACTGTTCTGTAAATTTGAGTGTTTAATATAACTGAAGTTTGATTCATTTAAACACCAATACTTTAATAAAACGATCAAAATACTTTTTATTATAAAATATACATTTTTGGTAGAAAACTTGGAAAATGCAGAGAAATACAAAAGAAAATGATAAAAATCAATTGTTAATACCACCAACCTTAGATATATGGTCTTAATATTTGGTTTATTCCACCTGGTTTGATTCATATAATAACTACTTCAATATTATTCTCTTTTGAAAATATTAGTATTATGATATATTCTATGCCCAATTTCCTATGTTATTAAATATTCTATAAAAGCATTTTGTCTGCATTCTTTTATATGACCATTATATGACCATACCATAATTTATTGAACTATTCTGTTCTTTGTATATCTAATTTTTTATACAATTTTTAATACTAGAAGTCCAGTGCACAACATTCGTGCACTGGGGGGGAGGGGTCCCTCAGCCCAGCCTGCACCCTCTCGCAGTGGGACATTCCCCGAGGGGTCCTTAACGCTGCTGCAGAGGTGGGAGAGGCTCCTGCCATCACTTCTGCACTCGCCAGCCATGAGCCCGGCTCCTCCGTTGGGCATCTGCCCCCTGGTGGTCAGTGCACATCACAGCGACGGTCGTTCAGCCATTCGGTCGATTTGCACCTTAGCCTTTTATTATATAGGATATGAAATGTCCATAGTCCATACATATATATGGACTATGGATATTTCACATGTCCTCAGAGTTATTTATGTTATTTGTAGTTTTTTCTCTTTCTGCCTTTTTCCCTGTTGTTGGTCTATATTATATCAGCAGCATCCTCCTATATTTGTTAAATTATTTCATATGCAATCTTCTAAATTATTTTATATATGTTAAGGTCCTAAGGATACCTCCTCTAGGATTTACTTATGGGTGCCTATATGTAGGTAATAAGTTCAAAACAGTAACAGTTTGATTAATAGGTATTACAAAACAGAAGACTTAGTTTTACCTTAAGTTTTACTGTTTACTCAATAAACCACCTTGATGAATTAATTTCTTGAGTAATAATATTTGTGACAGGGAGGAGTAAAAGTTATTATAAGCATGTAGATTTTGTTATGTTCCTTAAGAAAACATATTGTATTTTGTTTGTTCTGATGAAAGAAAATTTTAGTAAGGAGATGTGTAACTTTTATAAAAAGTGTCTTGTCGAAAATACCTGTTTGTGTTTTTTTAATCCAAGTTGGAACATGGAAGTATAGGTATTTTAAATTTGGAAAAAATTACCAATTATATAATGGTAAGACCACTGATTACTTAGGAAAAAAGTTTACCTAGAAAATATATTTCTCACTGTAGATTTTTAGTTATTTTAATTATGTTAATGCACATGATTATTGATATAATAATTCATTTTTTTCTTGATATTTTACAGCTATGACTGGTTCCAAACAGACTCTTTAGTCACCATTGTCATATATACTAAACAGAAGGTAAACATATCTTTAAAATCAGAAAAAAAAATAAGTGTTAACTATGTGCCAGGTACTTTTCTAAGCATTTTTCTTTTATTAACTTATTTACCCCTCACCATTTACCTCAATGAGGTAAATACTTTTGTCATTCCTGCTTTACAGATAAGAAAACAAAGAGAGATTAAATTATTTACCTAAAATCACATAGTAAGTTGCAGATCTAGCATTTTGAACCCAGGCAGGCTAGCTCCATTGTGTATGCTCTTAACAACCACACTATAGCCTCTTAGAAAAAACTAGACTAGCAAGTATTATATGTGCTTTTCTATGATTTTTTTTTTTGAAAGCATGGATGGCAAAGCAAGAATCCCATTTAACTTCACCATGAGAACTAATTTCGTGACCATAAATTGGGATTTGAGAGACAGGAGAGACTACTGCTGTGGCTTAGAATAGGTAGACCACTAATGGGGTTCAGATGCCCTCTTGAAATTAAAATTCAGGACATAATTCATTCACCATCTCTTGAACCTACTTTATTTGCAGTGCTCTCTTAGATGTCAGGGATCTAATAATATGCCAGATACATAGAGACTTGGCTTTTATTGGGCTTATATTCCAGTTGGGAAATCAGATAAACAGGCAACTTACAACATTTCCAAACACATCCTCCAGCAACTGACAAGGTTCCCACACTTGAGAAACCATGTGGATTTAAAGACAAGTTCTAGCAGCTAGGAGTTTCTAAGAATCCATGCTACTTCTGTAGTAGCAAAACCACATCTGAGCCAGTGAGCCCCTCTGACTCTTGTAGCAGGACTTGACCATAAGAGCCACCAGCCTCTGCCTGACAGAGCCAGGAGTGCCACAGGCACAGCCTGTTCCGCCTTCCACTCCCCCTCATTATTGTCTCATTACACATTCCAAAACCAATAGGGCAGCGCCTAAGGAAGCTGGGTTTACTGCCTTTAGTAATATCAGTGAGGCACAGAGGATGGATGACTGTGTGTTATTATGTGTTCAGTGTAAGGTGTAAATCAACAATTCTCAACCTTTTTATTTCATTGCACACACAAACTACTAAAATTCTGCAGCATACAAAAAAATATGCTATTTTTTGCCAATCTAACAAAAAATGGGTATAATTTTGATTTGTTCACACTGGACGACTATTGTGTTGGCTGCTGTCATTTTTTTTTTTTAATTTTATTTGACAGTTTAAGGCAGGGTTCTCAACCTGTGGGTCGCGACCCCTTTGGCGGTTGAACGACCCTTTCACAGGGGTTGCCTAAGACCATCCTGCATATCAGATATTTACATTACGATTCATAACAGTAGCAACATTACAGTTATGAAGTAGCAACGAAAATAATTTTATGGTTGCATCACAACATGAGGAACTGTATTTAAAGGGCCAGAAGGTTGAGAACCACTGGTCTAAGGGAAAAGAGGTCCGTAGCCCTGCCTAAATAGTCAGGTATTGCATTTTTAAGTTTTTTATTGAATTGATTGGAGTGACATTGGTTCACAAAACCATACAGATTTCAAGTGCACACACAATTCATTAAAAACCATCGGCACACTGTGTGGTGCACCCACTGCCCCAAGCATACTCTCTTTGCCTCTGTATCCACCAGCTCTTTGCCTAGGCCCCACCCTTGTTGCTCCCTCTGGCTGTCACCACACTGTTATCTGTGTCTGTGTGTTATGTATATGTTTTTTGTTTAATCCCTTCATCTTCTTTCATCTAGTCCCCCATTCTCCCTGCCCTCTGGTAGCTGTCTGTTCTATGTATTTATGCCTCTGTTTCTATTTTTGGCTAAGATCCAGTATAGATGTTACATCTTTTAAAAATTCTTTTGGCCTGGCTGGTGTTTCTCAGTGGTTTTTTCCCAAGGAGAAGAAAAGGGAAGGGTAAGAGGTCCCCAGTTAGATTCCTGGTTAGGACACATGCTAAGGTTTCAGGCTCCATCCCTAGTAGGGGGTGTGCAGGAGGCAGCTGATCAATGATTCTCATTGATGTTTCTATATCTTTCTCCCTCCCTTTTTCTCTGACATAATAAAAATGTATATTTTTAAAGTATAGTTGTAGAAGTTTGGGAAAAAATACTTTTAATCTTTCTCATTTTCCTTTCTATTTAAGGATGTCAATTTAGACTCAGTAATAGTTGATCATCAGTATGATTCCTTTAGAGCAGAAACTATCATCAAGGATTATTCATATCTTATACATATTGGTAAGTACTTTATTCTTTATTAGTAGAAACAACTCCAATGTTCTTTACATATGGCAATAACTTGGTCTGAAGTCTAGGTACTAAATATTTATCTTCTATTATTTTTTAATCCTCACCCAAGGGTATGTTATTTTTATTGATCTTTTTTTTTTTAGAGAGGAAAGGGGGAGAGAGAGAGGGGAAAAAAAAGAGACATTGATGCAAAAGAGAAACATCAATCGGTTGCCTCCAGTATGTACCCTGACCAGGGATCAAACCCAAAACCCATGTATGTGCCCTGACTAGGAATTGAGCCTGCAACCTTTTGGTGCACAAGACGACATTCTAACCAACAGCCACCAAACCAGGGCTATCTTCTATTATTTTGGTTTAATATTTGATATGCTATCATTTTGGTTTATCATTTTTATCACTTTTTTCTGATATTTCTTTCTATTAATGTAATTGCTAGCAAATGGCAGTATAACCTCCCCTTTCTCAAGTTTAAATAATTAGATGTAATCAAAATAAATAATAACATGAAATATTTGTTGGCCCAGCTTTGTCAGACTCTTCCTGACACCTACAAACTAATCTCTGGAAGCCTGTCTGTCACATGCTTCTAATAGGCACCCGTCACCGGGTGCTGGTTTCATTGGCCTGTTTCTTGCCAGCTGGGTCACAAGGAAGTCAGGCTGCACTGAAGCAGCATGGACTGCAAGGTTGTATTATATCCCTCCATGGTCAAAGACCCACTGTACAATTCACTTCTGTCTGTTTTGAGAGATTACAGATCTATCAAAAGAAAGAAAATCAGGACTGAAATTTGGAATAAAAGATACCAGATTCTGAATCCATTTTTGACCCATAATGAACTTAACTCTAGGATTTCACTCTTTTCTCCTTTTATGAAGATGATATTCTAATTAGCAGGTAGAAATGAAATAAACAAAAACAACAGCAAGTAGAAAATAATCTTGGTAATTGGTTTAAGTATGAATTCTTATGTATAGAACCTTTCATTTACTTTTGTAAAACACAGACTGAAATTCTCTAGATCTCAGCTGACTCAGGATTCTGCTTGATGCTTTGTTATATTAGTGAAGTGCCTAGAGTCCTGAATTTGGTCAGAGTTGATAAATGTCTTTTTCTTTCTTATTTCCTTTCATTTATTAATCAAAATCAAACCTTTCTCCTAGAAATATGTCCTATCCTACTTTTTGTTAGCCTAAAGTCTAATGTAAATTGCCTCTTTTGGGAGATGTCTAGAAAACACTTAGATGTCTAGAAAAGTATACATTATTCATTAGCACTGTCATAATTTTTCTTTAAATGAAACCTCAGTGCCAGCATCTATTATGTTTCAAATATTACGGCTAATAGTGTTCACACTGCATGTAGCTAACATATCTCTGCACATTTATTAAAAAACAAACAAAAATTCAATGTTCAAAAATATGACACTCATGGTTGGTAATATTGGATCAGAAGACCAAAATAATGTAAAATTTTAAGTTCTAGGTAACCATATTATCACAGTGAAATTTAGAGCAAATGTTTGTAAAATATTTCTTGCATCTCTCCTTCCGGAATGTAAGTTCCAGGGATTTTTCTCTTTTCACCAACTGCTGTGCCCATAACACCTAGAAAGTGCATGGCACACAGAGATGCTCAGTAAACTTTTT
>NW_005871802.1:147112-154854 GCF_000147115.1 Myotis lucifugus | reverse complement strand
GTGTGGGTTACCACCTGTGAGCAATTGAGTGTTCACTCTTTAATTAATAGGGAGAGAATTAAGCAAAAATGAAGAAATGTATGTAGTTTGTTTAAATGATTTGACTCTACATTTTGGTTGTATACAGTTTCTTTCTTTTGGTCTCTCAGAATATGTTTTACTTATCTTGAGAGATTTGAAATAGTGCATAAAAGAACCATTTAAATGATCTTCTTTGATGTTCATGAACTGTGTGAATTAAAGTTGGGTTTTATTCTATTTTTTTTCATATTCAATATTATTCTGTATTAGTTTCAGGTGTACAATATAGTGGTTAGACAGTCATATACTTTACAAAGTGGTCACCCTAATATTTCAAAGTACCCCCCTGGCCTGCACATAGCTATTACAATATTATATTTTCCCCCCATTGACCTCTCCTTGGCCACTCCCACCCCCCAGCACATGTCCTCACACCCCTAGTGTCTGTGTCCATTGGTAATGCTTATATGCATGCATACAAGTCCTTTGGTTGATCTCTTACCCCCGCCCCCTCCCCTGCCTTCCCTTTGAGGTTTGACAGTCAGTTCGATGCTTCTCTGTCTCTCGATCTATTTTTGTTCATCATTTTATGTTCACTATATTCCACAAATGAGTGAGATCATGTGGTATTTATCTTTCTCTGACTGGCTTATTTCGTTTAGCATAGTGCTCTCCAGGTCCATCCATGCTGTTGCAAATGGTAAGAGTTCCTTCTTTTTTATAGCAGTGTAGTATTCCATTGTGTAGATATACCACAGTTTTTTAATCCATTCGTCTGCTGATGGGCACCTAGGCTGTTTCCAAATCTTAGCTATTGTAAATTGTGCTGCTATGAACATAGGGGTGCATATATCTTTTCCGATTGGTGTTTCTGATTTCCTGGGATATATTCCTAGAAGTGGGTTTACTGGGTTTTAACGAATATATAAATTTTCTTTTCCAGAGCTAAGCCATGCGATTCAAGAAGATTTTTCTGGTAAGCTTTACCAAAAAACAATTATATAATGCATACATATACACATATGCACATACATATGTACCTACATATGAAGGAGGGGGAAATAAGCATTTGTTTTATTTTTCATATTTATATTTCTGTTTTAAAATAAAGATGTGACATTTTTTATATAAACAAATGCATTAATTTTTAAATATATTCTCCCTCTGATTTCAGGTTCCTCCCACCTATTTTCTTTCCCCTTGTTCTTTCTATGTCTTTGCTCTTCCCTTTTCTTCTCCTTAGGAAAAAAAAAATTATCTCCCTTTTATTTTTTCCTTCCTTCTTTCCTCCCTCCCTTCCTTCCATCCTTCTTTCCTTATCTCTGCCCTACTCCTGACATTCAGCTTGTAGAAATATTCTAGACCAGATAAATTTTTCTTTTTTGAATGTTTAATGTTGATAAAGTATATTAAATTGTAAATATTGCTGCATATAAATACACAATGTGGATTTTACACAGCTGTTTAACAACAGAAGACTCATTATAGAGTGGTGGTTTCTTGGGGATTTTTTAAGCTTTATTTTAAATATAATAAAATCATATTTAATATGTACAACAAGATGATTTGATACAGGTATATATTGTGAAAGGATTCGCACAATTGAATTAATTAACATCCATAATCTCACATATTTACTTTTTATTTTTTGGTGAGAACACACGTTCTACGCTCTTAGTAAATTTTAGTTATACAATACAGTATTATCAACTGTAGTGACCATGTTATACTTTAGATTCTCAGATTATTCATCTTATAACTGAAAGTTTATACCCTTCCCAATTTTCCCTAACCACCAGCCCCTGTTTCTATGAGTTCACCTTTATTTTTTTTTTTTTAAAGATTCCACCATAAGAGATGCCATGTCATATTCATCTTCTCTGTCTGGCTTATTTCACTTAACATAACACCCTGCAGCTTTACCCATGTTGTTGCATGGCAGGATTTCCTTCTTTTTTAAGGCTGAATAACAATCCATTTTGTGTTCGTGCGTGTGTGTATTCTTGTTTTAAGGTACTGTCAGAATACCTTACCCTGGGTCTGTCTCCCCTTTTTATGTACCATAGTAGCTATAAATTACATAAATTTAGCTCTTTAAAGTCACAAACCATATTTTTATGTTTGGTAAGCTTCAGATCAGTGCTTATTAAATTGAATTCATTTGACTATCATAAGTTGTTAAATTGCTATGAAATTTTGTGCTTATGGTGAGGAAAAACAGATTATTTCTTAAGACACAATGAAATATACTTTAGGTCTTCAACACATTTGATTTATAAAATTTAATCAATGTATGAAAGTCTATAGTTTATTTACCCATATATTCTAAACTATTTTAACCATTCAAAAATAAAGATAATGTATAAGACTTTTTTTTTTTTAATATATTTTTATTGATTTTTTTTACAGAGAGGAAGGGAGAGGGAGAGAGAGCTAGAAACATCGATGAGAGAGAAACATCGACCAGCTGCCTCCTGCACACCTCCCACTGGCGATGTGCTCGCAACCAAGGTACATGCCCTTGACCGGAATCGAACCTGGGACCTTTCAGTCCACAGGCCGACGCTCTATCCACTGAGCCAAACCGGTTTGGCAATGTATAAGACTTTTAATTATCAAAGATTCACATGCACTTTATAGGGACTCATTCTATTGAGGCAGTTCCTGTGTTTATTAGCTTCATTATTGGTCTACTGAATTCACTCATAATACCCCTCAGATCCTTACTAAGTGTGTAATTATATTTGCTTTTATGGGTCCATTCAAAGGCTGGTTGTATATATCAGCCCTCTCCTTTTTTATATATGTTAAGTAGTTGCCATGGCTATATTTGAGCTTGTATGGAAATTAGCAATACATATTAGTTTGGTCCTTGATGAATTAGCTTGAAAGAAGTTAATCTAAATTTAAAAGAAATTAAACTTGTCTGGCCAGTGGTGCTCAGTGGTTGAGCATCTAACATATAAGGTATAAAAATTTTGATGAATATGTGCACAAAATCTTATTTATTTTACTAATTATCAGTATAATTCATACAGATTGGGACATTTGGATTGTTTGAGAAAGATTGGTTTTAAAATAAAATTTATATTCTTTTCAGTGCGGGTTGTTGCAAATGTGGGAAAGATAGAGATTGTCCTAAAGAAAAAAGAGAATACTTCTTGGGAATGTCTTGGTCATCCCCTGGAGAATCATAATTCACTTATTCCAAAGAAAGATACAGGTATGCTGTGCTGTTATTTTGAGTCCTGTGTTTAAGAAATTGTTGTGTTGGCACATTTGTTTCAGAATGTGGAAGGCCACTTTGGGTGAGCTTTTGCTTCTATCTCCTATTTGAAATGGGGGCGGGGTGTGTGGAAGGATTGAGCGAAAAAACAACTCTTGGATATGGACAACAGTGAGGTGATTGCTGGAGGAGTGAGGGTGAGTGGTGTAGGAAGTTATGGGGGGATAAATGGTGATGGACGGAGATTTGACTTGGGGTGGTGAACACACAACACAGTGTACAGATGACGTGCACCTGAAACCCTTATAATTTTGTTAATTGTTGTCACCCCAATAAATTCAATAAAAAGGAAAAAAAAGTTGAAATGGAACACCTTTTTTTTAACAGATTAAATTTCAGATTCTACTGTCTAATGTTTAGACATAACATGAAGTCATTAGGTAATGATACCTAATGGAGAAGCCACTTGTGTTTAGAATGCTGCCCAACCATTCACTTCTTCAGGTTTATTTTTATAAAAGGTGCCAAAACAAGTTTAAGTTTATGCCTTGTATGCTCATTTTTTTTTCTATTAAAAAAGGCATGTTTATTGTTTTTCTGCTTACCTAAACCAGTTTCTCAGTTTACTCCTAAAGGATGTAAATCATTTCCTTTCTTCATCTCATTTCTTCATTCACTTCCTTTCTTCCTTTATTTTTTAAGCATTTATCTTAGTATAACATATTTATAGAAAAGGGTTCATATTTATGTTCTACTTAATGAATTTTCAGAGTCAACACACTATATTTTCTCTCAGGAAATTGGTAGAATTGGCTCCTTGTTCCAAATGTGTAGAAGTTTCATAACTTGATATGCCTTACTATGGATCTCTCTTCATTCTTTGGGCAGGATATCCATCCTTTTGTGCTAATCCTTGTTATGGAAACTTAAAGACCCTGATTTTTCTTCTACATGGTCTGTTTTGTCTTTCTAGAAGTATTCTTTTTTTTAAACCTCCTTAACCAGTCCTTTAATCATCTTATCTTTTCTCTCTTATTTTCAGTTTAGTCCTTTTGTTCTACTTTGTGGGAGATTTTTTCAGCTGTGACTTCCAGCTCTTTTATTGAATTACTTATTTCTATTCTCATATTTTTAACTGCTAAGACCTTTTGATTTTTGATTCTTTGTTTTAGTATGCTATTCTAATTAGCTTCTCTTATGTTTTTAAAAATTACCATAATGGTTTTTTGTTCTCTGTGAAATCTCTGTGTCCTCAAAGTTTCTTTGTTTTTTAATACTTTATTGATTTGAGAGAGAGTAAGGGGAAGAGAGAGAGAGAGAAGAGAGAGAGAGAGAGAGAGAGAGAGAGAGAGAGAGAGAGACACCAGTTGTCTCCCATATGCACTAGGTTAGGGGGATGGAACCCGTAGCCTGGGTGTGTGCCATGACCGGGAATTAAACCAGCAACCCTTCCGTGCATGGGATGATGCTCAACCAGTTGAGCCACACTTATGAAAAAAACTTGTGGGTTTTTTTGTTTTGTTTTTAATATTAGATGCTTTCTTTGAATGTCTGTTTATCCTTGACTACCTGCTCATATTTCAGGGTGGAACTCTAAAAGCTGATATGAAACTGTGCATATAGGTGTGACTTGTTGACAGTAACATTTTCACTGTATGGCTGATCATTTCTTTGGGAAAGTCTGATGCCATTATTTTGTCAGAGTCTCCAGAGTGAACTTTCTCCTACCTTGCACCCAACAATTCAGAAGTCACGTGGGGGGAAAATGCTAGGTGCCTGTAAACTTATGTAATTTTCTTTTTCTGTGTCTAAATACAGTGACATTCTGAGGAACTGGGGTTATGACTTTAGCATATGAAAATTGAAGGAGACACAGTTTGGCCTATAATATAAGCCCAAATTCAGGGGTCCTATGTTCTACCCTCTCTGGAGAGCAAGCTTCACATGCTTTGCCAGAATAAGAGAGGTTCAGTTATGTGGCTATGCTAAATAGGGAAGGACTTCAGGAAAGTTGAGGGTGGGAGGGCATCTAAGCTTCTTAAATGAACTTTCTATCCGGAAAGTGGTTCTAGCTCTGCCTTCCCTCTGATCCAGAGGTATTTGGTCCTGCCAATTTCTGAGCCTTAAAGGGATCTTGTTTTACAAATGGGTTGTTGATTCTTAATGTTCTGTACTCCTCTAGTTTAGGATTTAGCTTTATTGACTCTGCTGCGTCAGTTATCAATCATCCCTTTGGCTTCTCAGCTCGCAGAGTTTTGTTGTTACTTAAAATTTTCATTCTTCTATCCTTGCAGGCTTATGCCTGAAAAAACAACCAAACACACACGCACAACATCTTTGCTTTTATTTGGGATGTGGGGGAGTTAGAGGGAACTAACTGCATGTATTCAGTTTACCATCTTTAACTATTTAAAATTATAAAAATACTAGAGGCCCAATGCACGAAATTCATGCAAGAGTAGGCCTTCCTTCCCCCGGCTGCCTGCACTGGCTTCTCTCTGGCACCCGGAACCCAGGCTTCCCTCGAAGTCCCGGCTTCGTCCAGAAGGTCGTCTGGTCTAATTAGCATATTATGCTTTTATTATCATAGATGATTGTGGATAATATTTTAATTTTTAGAAAAGTACCAGGTAGCCATATTTTAAGAACTTACTATGTGATGAAGGCTCTTTTAGGTACTGTGTTATGAAACAAATCAAAGGCATCAGAAATTATTTTCCCAGGTAGAGGAAAATTGTACACAAAATATGAGATTGAAGAATACTTTTTGCCCTGCTGGGTGGCTCAGTTGGTTAAAACATTATCTCGATATGCCAAACTTGTGGGTTTGATCCCCAGTCAGGGCATATACAAGAATCAGCCAATGAATGCATAAATAAGTGGAACAACAAATTGATGTCTCCCTCTCTCTAAAAATTTTTTTAAAAGAATACTCTTACAATGAAACAGGCTGATAAGGGCACATTATATAGTACAAATAGAGCATATTCTGAGGTAATCTCAAGGGAACAGATGCAGATGAATTTGACCTTGAATGACTCACTGAAGAAGGTGGATTTCAAGCAGTATTTTGAAAGTAGCTTTCAAAAATAATTACAACAACTATGAAAGTCTTCCCAGGTAGAGCTTCAAATTGTTGTTACTGGTACTTACTGTGCTAGGTATTTTGCAGGTTTTTAGAGGTGGGGAAGAGTAAGCCTTGTGTGGGAATGGTTAAATAGATTCATTTTACCAGAGCAGGAGGTATTAGGTAGGGAGAGAGAATGTCATGGAATAACAGTATGATCTAACAGACCCGAAGAGATTAGGTAAAAGACAATAAAATGAAAACAGATATTATGAAAATGAAATCTCTTGCCCTAATAAAAGCCAAGTCCAAGAAATAAATGATATTGAGAACCAAGGCTGACCTCCATTTGGAAATAGTTAGGATGAATATTGCCCAGTTATTCTTCTCAGTAATTTCCCAAGGCTTTCCATGAACTCTTTATCCCAGCCATACATTTCTCCTTGAGGTATGAACCACCATAGGTAGCTTTAGCTTTCTTGTCTGAAATTGGAGCCAGGCATGTATTTTTCAGCGAATTAGGTTTTCTACTTTGTTAAATGACTCAAAGTTTAGGGGATATTTCCATATATGTGACTAAATTAACAAAGATAATTCTTATTTTTTCTTTCCCTTCTTAAACCAGAATAAAAGCTATAGATTTTTTTTTTAAAAGGAATCATTTTGAATTATGTTATGGCATTTCATTATTCTTAAATTTATATTTTTTAATAAATATAATATTTTCATTGATTTCAGGGAGGAAGGGGAAGGAGAGAGAGAAACATCAATGGTGAGAGAATCATCTATTGGCTGCATCCTGCATACACCGTAATTGTGACTTCCTGGTTCATAGGTTGACACTCAACCACTGAGCCACACCGGCCAGGCTGTAGATTATTTTATTCACTGTAGCAAAGCTGAATATTTATATCATCTAAGTATTATGATTAACTTGATGTCAGTATCTTTAAATGTTTAGTCCATCACATGGTTCTTAGGTTTTCAGTGTAGGTAACTTAAATTATTGATTAGTATACTGGCTTCCTCCTCCTGAAATTTCTTAGCTAAAGGAATTTTAGTTTGAAAATAAACATACATGTAAGTTGAATACTTTTTTTTTTTTTTTTTTAATTTTTTGCTAAAAGTATTACAAAGGGTATTACATAAGTGTCCTTCCCCACCCACAAAGAAATCCCAACTTCTAAAGATGAAGAGACAGTAATTTCATTAAACAAATAATGATTACATTCTGAATAATATAGAGAAGAGTGACTCGTAATCCGTTATTAAGGTATTAGTGAAAAAAACACAGTTTAAGATGCAGCGTGCAAATAAAAACAGCAAGTATAATTAGAAAAGGAGAGATTGAATGGAAGACAGCACAACAAATAGAGAGCTATTAAGTCAGCAGTCATATTATTGCTAGCTAGTTGGATACATTAAAGC
>NW_005871802.1:141085-142484 GCF_000147115.1 Myotis lucifugus | reverse complement strand
CTAAAAGCTGATATGAAACTGTGCATATAGGTGTGACTTGTTGACAGTAACATTTTCACTGTATGGCTGATCATTTCTTTGGGAAAGTCTGATGCCATTATTTTGTAAGGGTCTCCAGAGTGAACATTCTCCTACCTTGCACCCAACAATTCAGAAGTCACGTGGGGGGAAAATGCTAGGTGCCTGTAAACTTATGTAATTTTCTTTTTCTGTGTCTAAATACAGTGACATTCCGAGGAACTGGGGTTATGACTTTAGCATATGAAAATTGAAGGAGACACAGTTTGGCCTATAACATAAGCCCAAATTCAGGGGTCCTATGTTCTACCCTCTCTGGAGAGCAAGCTTCACATGCTTTGCCAGAATAAGAGAGGTTCAGTTATGTGGCTATGCTAAATAGGGAAGGACTTCAGGAAAGTTGAGGGTGGGAGGGCATCTAAGCTTCTTAAATGAACTTTCTATCCGGAAAGTGGTTCTAGGTCTGCCTTCCCTCTGATCCAGAGGTATTTGGTCCTGCCAATTTCTGAGCCTTAAAGGGATCTTGTTTTACAAATGGGTTGTTGATTCTTAACATTCTGTACTCCTCTAGTTTAGGATTTAGCTTTATTGACTCTGCTACGTCAGTTATCAATCATCCCTTTGGCTTCTCAGCTCGCAAAGTTTTGTTGCTACTTAAAATTTTCATTCTTCTATCCTTGCAGGTTTATGCCTGAAAAAAAAACAACCAAACACACACGCACAACATCTTTGCTTTTATTTGGGATGTGGGGGAGTTAGAGGGAACTAACTGCATGTATTCAGTTTACCATCTTTAACTATTTAAAATTATAAAAATACTAGAGGCCCAATGCATGAAATTCATGCAAGAGTAGGCCTTCCTTCCCCCAGCTGCCTGCACTGGCTTCTCTCTGGTACCCGGGACCCGGGCTTCCCTCGAAGCCCCGGCTTCGTCCAGAAGGTCGTCTGGTCTAATTAGCATATTATGCTTTTATTATCATAGATGATTGTGGATAATATTTTAATTTTTAGAAAAGTACCAGGTAGCCATATTTTAAGAACTTACTATGTGTTAAAGGCTCTTTTAGGTACTGTGTTATGAAACAAAGGCATCAGAAATTATTTTCTCAGGTAGAGGAAAATTGTACACAAAATATGAGATTGAAGAATACTTTTTGCCCTGCTGGGTGGCTCAGTTGGTTAAAACATTATCTTGATATGCCAAGCTTGTGGGTTTGATCCCCAGTCAGGGCATATACAAGAATCAGCTAATGAATGCATAAATAAGTGGAACAACAAATTGATGTCTCCCTCTCTCTAAAAATTTTTTGAAAGAATACTCTTATAATGAAACAGGCTGGTAAGGGCACATTGTATAGTACAAAATAGAGCATATTCTGAG
>NW_005871802.1:125956-140985 GCF_000147115.1 Myotis lucifugus | reverse complement strand
GTAAAAATACTAGTTAAAAATAAAAATGTAGTAGCTGAAAGGGCAAAATCAGGTGATGGAGAAAAAGAAAAAAGAAAAACAGAAAAAAAAATGTTTTCTTAGTTAAAAGGAGAAAAAGTAATTTAAAAAAATAAAAATAAAAATGTGCAGTAATGCAGGTGCTTCAGATCTTCTACTCTTCTTATTGGCCCGCCCGGAATTCAGGAGAATGTTGTTTCCCTCTGGTACACTGCTCCTCCGTGTTGTAAGCCACAGTCCTTAAAATCCCCTTATTGCCTTATCTGTATTTACAGAAGAGTCAGTTCGTGGCTCTGCCTCTGGGTGGCAGTGTTTCTGGATTGACCTCCGAGGCTATAAGTTCTCTCCAAACCAGGAGCTCTGTATTGTACCTGAACCAGCTCCGCCCAGAGGTGGTTCCGCAGGCGCCACTCCCAGCTCTGTTTCCCTGGCTCCCCAAAAACAGTCTTCCCCTACAAGCTCTGCTAGTGACCCCAACTGGGCAATCACATCCAATGGGGTCAACAATCAAACTCCCAGAAGTAAGAGGAAGTGTGTAGACAAGAGCCTGGGAAGCTGTTCGAACTCGCAGGGTTCCACCCTCCAGAACTGCGCGAAATGACTGCGCGTTATGTCTGCGCGTGCTCAAGCCCCTGGCAACAAGTAGCCGGTTATCAGGGAAACTCTGAGGTAGCCCTTTTTGCGTCCAGTCCAATTATGGGCTCATTTATAGTGATACCTTCTGGCAGCAGCCCTGCGGGAGCCCTCCCCACTTACGGATTGCCCTGGCTTCTATGTGTGCGGATTTTGGAGTGCGCAGATTTCCCCCTGTGCCCGCGCGCGCGTTCCTTGCTCCGACCTGAACTGCAAACTGCACCTTTGGGGTAAGTCTAACCTTTCCGTGGAGGGAAGCAGGTCTCCGCTGAGCTCTTGTAGTCGCGCTGCTTGCGAGTCTCCGGGTTGGTAGGCGCCAGGTTAGTAGCCGTTCTCTGGATGCCGGTAACTGGTAGCCGCAACCCAAGATGGCGCGGTCTCGCCGCTGTGCTGGCGCCCAGGGGGGAGGTTTCAGCCTCAATCTCTAACCATCCGCATTTTTTAGGAGTTCTCTGTCTTTCCTGGCTGCAGACTGCCTCTCAGCTGAACCTCCCCAGCTTGATCGGGCTGATTGTTACCCGTTTCAGCTGCTCGCCCCTATCTGCTCCGGGATAAAGCACCAACACGTCCGTCTAAGCCTCCGCCATTTTTTTTTTCCTTCAAGTTGAATACTTTTAATGCAGTGTCTTCTCATGTCAAATTTAGAATTTACTTTGACATTGTCTTGTGTAATTGTCTATGCTTACAAAGCCAAAAACCTGACACTTAAACTTAAATAATGGCATTGTCCAGACTGCAATAGCCAGCACATCTGATTTCTACTCCTTTTTCCTCATATTGTGTCAGCTATAGCTTTCTCTGTCCTCAGTCCAATTGAAATAGAAAAACTTTCTTAAATTTTTCTTAAAACTTTTAGAATCTTTAGTTAGGATGTTCTTTTGAAATGATAGCAGCCTTTTGTAGGAAAGATGTTGAAATTAGTATAGTTAAATAGTTGAATAGAATAACTGAACAACCGAACAACCGCACATCTGGTCGCTATGACGTGCGCTAACCACCAGGGGGTGCACGTGGAACATGGTAGGCATCGGCCACAGCGGGATGGTGGAGCAGGTGAGCAGGGGTGCCAGACCAAAGCTGGGCGCCGGTAGCTGTCATCGGGGCGAGCCTTTGGTGGTTACTGAAAATTCTTTGCTCCCGTGCACCATGGTCGCACCAGGTGCTTGCACCTGCTGCTGGTGTTGGCCCCACTCGCATCCACTGCTGGCGCTAGAGTTGCCGCTCACACCCACTGCTGGAGCCTGGTACCGCCCCGATCGCTCAGCACCATCAGCGGGTGTGAGCGGCGGCTGCTGGCCCAGATTGCCCCTCAGGGCTTCTCCACCCCCCCTGTTCCTGAGGGGTGATAGGGGCCAGCAGCTGCCTCTCGCACTCGCTGCCAACGATGGCCCCGCTCATACCTGCTCATGGTGCCAGCCCCACTCTCACCCGCTGATGGCTCCAGCCCTGCTCACACCTGCGGCTGGCGCTGGCCCCAGTCGCTCTGCGCTGTCAGTGGGGGCTGGCGCCATCAGGGAGTGGGAGCAGCAGTGGTGGCGGGAGCAGAGCTGCTGGCAGACAGGGACGGGGGGCCGCAGAAGGAGGGGCTGGGCGGGGGCACGGAGGATGGGCTGAGACCCACCTCTGTGCCCACCACAGCCTCACAGCCCATAGTTTCTTTCAAGGTGCACAAATTCGTGCACTGGGCCCCTAGAGTGTGTGTGTGTGTGTGTGTGTGTGTGTGTATAATATACATATGTATAGTACAAACATAGAGACACAGGAATGTATATTTTTCCAGTCTTTATCAAAGAAATATTTCTAAAGGTATTTAGTAGTGCTAATATTGTTAAAGTTTCAGTAGTTGAGTCTCAGAACTTTTCCATTCTGTAAGAAAAGAATTTAGAATGTAAATTTGTTGCTTGTCAAATATTTTTCACATCTACTATTTATATAACTTGTTACTATAAGGCTTTAAAATAGAATTATAAAAAAAGAGTGAATTTAAGAAGAAATAAATTAGGTTTTAATTACTTAGAATGTAATTTTAACATGCTATAATAGACATGAGGAATATAATACTCATTTATTTTATAAAGTTTATTTTCAAATTATAGAAGTATTCATACGTTTTGAAAAATAGATATCTCAGGAAATAAAATGGAAAAAAATTAACACTAGACAATTTTCAAAGTACTGATAAATTTTAAAAACATAGGTCTTTTAGTGAAATTCAGCTCAATCAAAGAGCAAAAGCTGAGTTTGTGCTTTCACTTAATGGGTCTAGTATTATTCTTACTTAACTTATTCATCAATAAGAGAAAATGAATCACTTTTTAGGTTTGTACTACAGAAAGTGCCAGTTAATTTCCAAGGAAGATGCCACTCATGATACGAAGCTTTTCTGCTTGATGCTGCCACCAAGCACTCACCTTCAGGTGCCAATTGGGCAACATGTTTACCTCAAGCTAACTATTGCAGGTAAGGCAAGTAGAGCCTTTGGAGGAACAGTTTCTTCTTTTATTAGCTGTTCTAAAACAGCACTAATCTCTTTAGAAAGCACCCATGGAGATGATTATTAAGTGTTTGGGGGCAGCTGGATTTAGGGATGGCCAGATTCTAGTGCTCCTGCATGTTGGAACCACAGCCATGCCGTAGTATTGCATGGAACAAAGAAACTGCGACTAGTCACAGAGATGGTTCCACCAGCACCGTCATTTATTACTAACAAAGCCTTAGAGCAGTGGTTCTCAACCTTCTGGCCCTTTAAATACAGTTCCTCATGTTGTGACCCAACCATAAAATTATTTTCGTTGCTACTTCATAACTCTAATGTTGCTACTGTTATGAATCGTAATGTAAATATCTGATATGCAGGGTGGTCTTAGGCGACCCCTGTGAAAGGGTCGTTCGACCGCCAAAGGGGTCGCGACCCACAGGTTGAGAACTGTTGCCTTAGAGGAAAGAGGTGCGGGAGTGCACAAATGCCCCCTCGTGAAGACAACTCCTGCAAACATACCAGCATCTCTAAAAGCCACTTGCTGTCTTGTCATTTACAAAGTTGAATTTATAAAATTTCAAGATGAGTGAATGATTATAAATGATGTTCTTATCGGTGCCACCAGTATAAAAAGATCTGTAAATTCCTTACTGTGTGAATTCTTTTTCTCTCCTTTTCATCCTAAAAGTACCTCATTTATTTGTTTTTAAATACCCTTCTTACTGATGTGTAACATTTTCTTGGCTTTTTGAAGCTGCAAAATGTAACATTCTCATGTCAGTCAAGGTGTTTCCAGCCATCAATCTAACAGACTCCCAGCCAGGCTGTGGTGGAGGTGGTCGGTTATGATAGCACTATGAAGTCTCTCTCTTCATCATCTAATGCCAGGTCATCATCCAATAACTGGTGTCTTCCTCAGTGCAGTGTATACATTCATTTTGTATACGTCAAGCAGCCATGTGTAGTATTGTGCTCTTGCAAATTTGTGATGATTCCCCTCTCTTTGGAATTTGGCCAGCTAAAATATAACATGAAACTAGAGGCCCAATGCACAAAATTCGTGCAAGAGTAGGCCTTCCTTCCCCCAGCTGCCGGCACCAGCTTCCCTCTGGCACCCGGGACCCGGGCTTCCCTCCAGCCGTTGGCAGGCACCTGGGACCCGGGCTTCGTCTGGAAGGTCGTCCAGTCTAATTAGCATATTACACTTTTATTTTAACATGAAATATTAACATTTACCCTTTAAAAAAACTATTCTTAAAAGTAGTTGGATTAATATTCTTTTCATCCAGTTACCAAAGCAGTATATACTATATTAAACATTAAAACAATTTTAAATGTATAAAGTAAAATGTGAAATTCTTGCCTTTCTCAAACCCAAATAAATGATCAGTAACCATTGCAAAAAACTTATGTATAATTAAAATTATTGTGTCAGTACCAACTTAAGTCTCTGTGTAAACTTTTTATGCCATTTTTGTTGTGGCTTATTACAAAGTTTATATGCTGATAGAAGAGATGATTGAGTTTATTAACATAAATCCCAATTGTATGTCACACTTAATAAAAACAGATTGTTTATATTATAGATAAAATATTGATTTGTTAAAATTATTTCAGCTCACATTAACCCGGGGTATATATCTATCTGTACTATACACATATAGACCATAGAACTATATAAACATTAGGAGTACAGTTTTTAATATAGGCTGATTGATTGCATCATAAAATTTGTGTGTTTTATCTTCATTCAGAGCTTTTTAGATTTTTAGAATTGAATTTCTTTGTCGTGACTTTTTCTAGGTACTGAAATAGTGAAGCCATATACACCTGTATCTGCTTCCTTACTCTCAGAGTTTAAGGAACCAGTTATTCCCAATAATAAATACATCTACTTTCTGATCAAAATCTATCCTGCTGGACTCTTTACACCAGAGCTTGATCATCTTCAGATTGGTTAGTATTTTATGTTTGTTTTTTTTGTTTGTTTGTTTACCCCATTTGTGTTCTGGGTTAGATCACATGTTATACTGCCCTCTAGTTATCTCCATCTGGGAGTCTATCAAATGTCTTAAACTCAACATGTCTGCAACTAAAATCATGTTCTCTTTGTCCCACCCAACCTATCATTACTCCATACTCATCTCTATTATTTGCAACATCACTCACTGTTCATTCTTGACCCAATCTGGAGATTTGAGCCAGCTTTGAGTCTTCCCATTTTATTCCTCCCAATCCAGTCAGGTACTGTGTTCTATTGAGTCTACCTCCCCGTGACTTTCTAATCTTTTCTTTCCCTTCAGCCACCCTCTTAGATCAAGCCTTCATCATTTCTCTCTTGGCCTCTAACTGGTCTCTCTCAGTTGCCTCTAACTGGGGTCTTTCTCTTTCTGTTTATCTGAATTTTCCAGTTTTTTTTCCAAACTGCCCTGAGAATAGATTTAACCATGTTGCTCTGCAGCTTTAAAGCCTCTGCTGAGTCTCCATTATCTAACTGATTAAGTCCCCTGCGTGACCTACAAATATTTTCATGATCTTTCTAGCTTCATCTCTCAGTGTACAGATCCTGGTGCTATTCAGAGTTCCACAAGCCTGGCATACTCACTCATAGGTACCTCACCTCTGAGTGGCCTCACCTAGGATGCCCAACAACCCTGTCTCTGTCTATAAAGTGCCCTTTTTAAAGAACCAAACAAAAATATCACTTCTATGAACATTCCCCTCCTCCTCTGAACCCCTGCAAATCCTGACACGTTGTTCATAGCTCTAGGATAAGAATAAATAATATTTCTTCTTTACAAGACTTTGAGTTTAAAGGGAGAGTGTCTTATTTATCTTTGTATTTCCTGCACCTAGCATGGCACTTGGCACATAAAAGGCTCCCGATAAATATACTTTGAAAGAATGACTAAAAAGACTATAATGAAATTGATTAAGGTTTAGAGACTATCTGCTTTTACTCCTTTTTCTGTGTCTTCAGTTTTTCACTGCCTGAGCCTAACAGTACAGGTGTTCTTCCCCTTTTTAAGGCAGTATTAACAGTGCAGTGGAGTAACAGTGAGGTAGATCACGAAAATTTGGAAATAAAGAAAATTACATTGTTTTCTGAAAGTTAAGCTTAGAAATATTTATGCAGTGATGTGATTAGTCATCTTGGGTTACATAAATCAAAATATTGACTAAAAATGTGAACCTAAAGAATTTTGGAATATCCACAAATCTAGTGAAGGTATCTATTTTGTGAAGGACTGACACGTGATTGTAATACAGCAAGTGGAAACAAGCAGCGGTATTGTAGCCTGTTTTAGAGCTTGAGTGAGCAGAGCAAGGTGGAGAGTGAGCCTAGAACATGAAAAAGGAAAGCCTGCAGCTCAGGATCAGTGTGTTTTCACCTCTATCCACAGAGCTAGAGCTAGACATGGCACGCACACTTGTTTCACTTAGAGGCATGTATGCTGCCATGGCAGTGATAACTGCAGCCTCGTTATGTCCCAATCAAACTGCACTATAATGTTATCCACTTTGTTCAATCCTATGTTCATCAAGCAACTTTTATATGATTGTTTTGGCCTTTCAAATGTCAAATGAATGAGATGCCCTAAATGGGGTGGGTAATTTTCAGGTGAGTGGATGCAGATAGCCTGACTGGAAGTCAGTGACCTTTCTGGCATGTGTACTTGAATTTCTTGTGAACTTGATTAACAAGAGGTACATTGCCCAAGTCTAATCAGTGTTATGATGTTGGACTGTGGACAGAAGTTACCAAGTTGGTATCATTCTTTGAGGCTTTTTTAGTAATATCCCAGGGATATTCTGATCTTATGGTCCCTTTCAAGCTATAACAAGGAGCTCTTTTACTTCTAACAATCAATTACTGCAAGATTCTTACTATCCTGCTATGGATAAGAAAGGAAAAATTATGAACATCCAGCATTTAAAAATTCAAATTGTTTTTTTAAATATGGACAGCTTTATTTTTTATTTTTCAAATTACATTGAAAATTTCTGAAATGTCCTAAAGGCAATTCTCTTATATGAGTGGTACATAGTGGTTATTTCAACTGCATTTCAGAAAATAGTTTTTCTCAGCTATTTTGATTCTATATTGTGAAGTAACATGCTCCAAGTACAGTTTCTGAACTTGCTTTGTTTTTATAGAAGTAAATTAAGAACAAACTCTTCTTGCTTTAATCCATTAGTCTTTTAAAAGATTTGATGGAAGTGAAGTCAGCACATTTACTAACAGAAGATTTTACAATACATTTTTACTTCAATTTTCTCTCCTACTAACCTTATTACTATGGTTAAGAATCAATATGTAGCCCAGCCAGGTAGCTCAGTTGGTTGGAGCATCATCTTGTACCTCAAAAAGGTTGTGGGTTCAATTCCTAGTCAGGGCACATACCTAGATTGCAGGTTTGATCCCAGTCGGGGCAATTACAGGAGGCAACCAATTGATGTTTCTGTCTCACATCGATATTTCTCTTCCTCTCTCTCTGAAATCAATAAACATGTCCTCTGGTGAGGATTAAAAAAAAAAAAAAGAATCAATATGTAAGTAGAAATATCTTTTCTCTGCCCTGTACTGTGCAAGACAGGGAGACATGGACTCTGCTTTTTAGGTGCTTATAATTTAATTTAGCAATCTATGTAGAGCCTGTATTTATTGGTAATTTGTACTTAAGTACTTGGCAGTAGTACTTAATTAGAGTCCAGATGGTTTGGGAAATTAATTGTGTAATTAAATGAGTGAAATAAAACATGATTATTAATTTGATTATAGTGATATAATCCAGACATACTTGGGGGTCTAATAAATACTCTTAAAACTCCTTACATACTACCTTAAATACTAAGATGGAGTCTGAAAGCTAAGCATTCATCCTGTGACTCACCAGTGTTCTAAATTCAGCTAGGTGTAGCCTTCTCAGTTTCCCTGCTTTTTTTTTTCTGATTTAGTTTATATTTTATTGTTTAGGAGATTTTGTTTCCGTAAGCAATCCTGAAGGCAATTTTAAAATATCCCAGTTCCAAGAATTGGAAGATCTCTTTTTATTGGCAGCTGGAACAGGCTTCACACCAATGGTTAAAATACTGAATTATGCTTTGACCAATATATCCAGTCTCAGGTATGTAATTTTATCTTTAATTACTATCCCTTATGAAGCTGTTAGATTAGTACAAGGTATTCTAAATTGTTTGATTCCTCAGTAGACCTTAATAGACATGTTCTCATTTCCTCATTCATTTCTTAACTCTGCCTCCTCAAGTCCTAGCTAATTATAAACATAATTCTCTTTTATTTTGATTCTTTTAGTTACCTAATTGCACTAAAAAAACATTTTTGCTAGTTTACTTTTAGATTGATTCATGCATATTTTAAATGTAATTGAAATAGTTCTTTTTGAGTTGTTGCTGTTTTTTTTTTAAGGAAGGTGAAGCTGATGTTCTTCAATAAAACAGAGGATGATATAATTTGGAGAAGCCAATTGGAGAAATTAGCATTTAAAGATAAAAGGTATTAAACTGGTACTAGCTCTACATTTAAATATCCATACACGTGTAAGTCAATCTTGGCAGTATTTCCTTTGGGTGGAATTTTTAATTGACCAGGAAGCTTCGTCAAAGAAACAAAAACTAATCAATAATTTTCTAAATGTAAATAATGTTCTACCCTCCCCCCAAAGAAATAGTTTGCTAAGATCAATGTGACATCATATATGTATCAATATATGGGTTTTATGTTTATACTAGAGGCCCAGTGCATGAAATTCGTGCAAGGGGGTGGAGGGGCTCCCTCAGCCCGACCTGCACCCTCTCGCAATCGGGGACCGCTGGCTCCTAACCGCTCACCTACCTGCCTGCCTGATTGCCCTAACCACTCTGCATACGTGCCTGATTGCCCCTAACCACTCTGCCTGCCTGCCTGATCACCCCTAACCCCTATACCTGCCTGCCTGATCATCCCTAACTGCTCGCCTGCCTGATCATCCCTAACCACTTGCCTGCCTGCCTAATCGACCCTAACTGCTCTGCATGCCTGCCTGATCACCCCTAACTGCTCGACTGCCTGCCAGCCTGATTGCCCCTACCATCTCTGCCTCAGCTCCTGCCGCTGTGGCTTCGTCAGGAAGGATGTCCAGAAGGTTGTTCAGCTGTCTGGTCTAATTAGCATATTATGCTTTTATTATTATAGATTATGTTATCTATACAGTTGGGTTTCAGTGTAGCCAATTTGGTAATTGAAGATTTAAATAAATTTGGTGGATAGATTATGCAAAAATAAACACGTTTCTTTACTGCCTTTAATATGGTCATGTCCATAGTGATTTTCCATTGTTTACAAGCTTCTCTTCATTTGTGTTTATTGACATTAACATTTGCTGATAGCTGTATCATCAGTGGTCCTCAGGGTAGGCAATAGGAAAAGTTTGAGTTAAGCTGAACCCAGTGGTAGAATGAGGCAGCAAGGATAGCAAAGTGAAAATTTGTTTCATTGGAAAAAGGGCCCTAGCACAGGCCACTGAGAAAATAAGATAATTTAAATGAATGTATGCCCATTTCCCCTAAGAAATCTGAAAGCAGTGGGAAATTCTAAATAAACTTTTTAGAAGAAAAGTGAATTGGATAACCTAACATAATGTCTATACTTATCAGAAGCTATTTCTCATAATTTCAGGACTGTAAGCATCTGAAGTAAATATTTATGTTTATGATAGTATGGTATAGATCATTCTAGGCTTTATAAAATTAAAGTTAAAGACCACACAAACTCAGCTGTTTCTCTGGGGGCTCCAGGTTCTTCTGAATATTTGCTGAACATCCTATCTAATAAATTAAGAATATGCTAATTGACCCTCAGGCCATCGCAAAGATGGTGGCACCCACAGCCAATAAGGAGGGAATATGCTAATTGACTGCCCCACCCTCAAAGATGGTGGCACCCACAGCCAATAAGGAGGGAATATGCTAATTGACTGCCCCGCCCTCAAAGATGGTGGCGCCCAGTCCCCTCAGCCCCCCAGCCGCCCAGGGCCGGCCGAGGCTTGCACTGCCGGCAGTGGCAGCAGCAGAGGTGTGATGGGACGTTGCCTTCCCCTGATCGCCAGGTCGCCTCCCAACCCTGAGGGCTCCTGGACTGTGAGAGGGGGCAGGCTGGGCTGAAGGAACCCCCCTCTAGTACATGAATTTTCATGCACCGGGCTTCTAGTTCTTAATAAGATAATGCTGAGGTCTTTTCTAGTTTTTTGGTTTTTTTTTTCTATTGTCTCCCATCCTCCTCCTCATTTTCTTTTAATAAATGACTTTCACAAATGAAGGATGACCTGAACTTACTTATTCTTGAAATACTAGGTGTACCAGTTAATAATAGCAGATTTTGTAATCAAAGAAAACACGATAATTTCAAAAGAAACATCAAAAGTGCTTTATTCAAAGTAATGTCCATCGCTAGCTACACATTCCCCATCTATCAGGTAATTTGTGGATACTGTCCCAATAGAACTTTTCTTGTTTTGAGGCAAACCATTCGGAGACCCAATTTTCCACTTCTTCGTACGTTTTGAAGTGCTGCTCAGAAAGTGGGTGTGCCATTGATTGGAAAAGTGGTAATCTGAAGGAGCAAGGTCTGGTGAATACAGCGGGTGGGTTAATACTTCCCAGGCAAGATCTTTTAATGTGTCTTTAACTGGTTTTGCAGTGTATGATGGTGCATTATCATGAAGCAAAATTACTTTGCCATGTCTTCTGGCACATTCTGGTCGTTTCACAATCAAAGCATAGTTCAAATTGATTATTTGTTGTCGGTAGCAATCAGTATTAACGGTTTCACCTGGTTTTAGAAGCTCATTATACACCACACCTTCCTAATCCCACCAAACGCAGAGCATTGTCTTCTTTACGAAGCGATTTGGCCTTGCAGTCGATGTTGATGGGTGACCTGAATCAGCCCATGATTTTGTGCATTTGGGATTCTCAAAATAAATCCACTTTTCATCGCCAGTCACAATTCGATGCAAAAAAGACTTTCTTTGGTGCCATTGAAGCAACATTTTACTGATGACTTTTCAGTTTTCCATTTGTCTTTCGTTTAGTTGATGTGGCACCCATTTTCCTTCCTTTAAAATCTTTCCTATTGCTTGTAAACTATTGGAAATTATTTGCTGAGCAACATTTAATCTTTCTGCAAGTTGTTTTTGAGTTTGACATGTATCTTCATCCAATAATGCTTATAATTGTTGGTCTTCAAACTTTTTCGGTGGACCTGGATGCTCTTTGTCTTTCACATCAAAATCATCACTTTTAAAGCGTTTCAACCAGCGTTCATAAGTATCTCGAGATGAAGCATGTTCACCATAAGCTCCCGGAAATATTCAGCAGCACTTTTCTTCTAAATAAAGTAATGAATTATAACTTCCGGCAAATGCTCTTTTTTTGACACGAAGTTGGACATTTTTAAGTGTAAAAATATCTATGATGTAAACACCTTCAGCAAATTCAACATATGAAGTTTTGAAGCTTGTTGTCAATACAACAAAATAGCATACATATCAAATGGCATATAGTAAGTATATCAACATATGTTGCAGGCTTGATCCTGCAACATTAACCGGTACACCTAGTATTTACTCTTCTTACATAGTCAAGACATAAACCTAAGAATATTTACAATATGTAGGTAATTATATGGCAATTAGAGCATGATTTAGAAAGAAATACAAAGCCCTAGGTTTTCAAGTGCCTTTTACACTAGTTTTCAAAGTGGAAGATTGGAAGTAGCAGTTATTGAAAAGCCTAAAAACCTAAATTCTAGTTTTTATTCTACCTTTACTAGCTTGAAACTTTATTCAAAAATTACTTAGTTCTGTGGACCTGTTTCTTTAGCTTCAAATAAAATGATATCTTTCCTACTTTCCTACTTCATAAGGCTATTGTGAGGATTAGAAAAGGGTAAATGCTTTGGACACTGTGACGCCTACCTCAGATATTTGAATTGTGGTTATGGAGGACCTCTGTCTACATGTGTTTCGTTTCTGTATTATCCGAGTTCCTGTTTTCCTAAGCATTTAAAATAATTTAAACACACCTAGGTAGGTTTTTTTAGTTAGGTTTTTTAAAAAGTATTTTTGGCTATGTTTTTATATTCTCTAAGATGGTTCCTTTATAAAAGAAGAGTCAATTTGCCAACATTTTAATGAACAGACATGTACTTTCAGTCAACAGGCATGAATTTGATTTAAGAAGTAATTAGTAAATCGGAGTGTGTTTATAGATAGCCTCCAAGCATGAAGTGTCTTTTGACAGAGTCACCTGTGTGTTTTGTTCTGTTTTATTCCCGCCTACATAATTTGGGTGGTGGAATGGCATAGGCTGTGGTGTGGAGGATGAGGAAAGGCCCCTCTTTCCCTCACCTGGATGCCTGGCTCTAGCAGCACTCACCAGGTGAGTGACACTCCAGCTCGCTGAGAGAAGTGACAGTGTTCGGCTTCTGGCCTGCCTTATCCTCCCGCACTGCTCCTTCTCTCTGTCTCCTTGCTCTCACCTGCTTGCTCCTGTGTGCTCTCACCCCCTCTACTCCCTAACCTCTTCCTCCTCCTGGAGACGTGAGGCGCCTTGCAGAGGCGGTCCATTGGCACCGACTGCTAGCACCGTATCATTAATGCTCCCTGGAGACCCATGGTCAGGCCCTCACTGGGAATAAAGAGCCATGCTTGTGGAGATGGCTTTGGAACATTTATCAGGGGTTTTAAATATTTTGAGGCTTCATGCAGATACAAGAGAAACCTGGCCTTAAAGGCTTATTGAGGGTTTTTAGTTCCCTCATTCAAAAACATCATTGTTGAGTTTCATACATAAAGGGGAAGTAGAAGTTCAGATTCAACATAAGGTAATTTTAATTAGCCACATCTGTATTTTAGTTAACATTCACAGCTAATTTTATATATTAAATCACCTTTCCTACATCTTGACTCTCCCATGTCACTCCTAGTCTTAGTAATAAAGTTTCGGATGATAAAATGTGACATCTGAACACATCTCTTGGTTAAATTATAATTGGATTGGAATATATAAAATAAATTTTTCTTACATTTTGTAGTTAAAACAAGTGAAATACTTTATTGTCTGTATTAGGTGTTAGCCTTCCACTCAGTGCTTTGTAGGACAAGGAGGGATAGGGAGGATGGATAATGAGGCTGATGTATGATCTGTTATTTTCATTTCAGCAAGCATGCTATGCTTGTCCTCAGTTTATCTAGATTATATCATTCATTAGCAAATGAAATTCTTAGAATTGTCATTATATAATGGAAACTTACTAACCTTGTGATCTTGGCAAGTTATTTGATCTGACTGAGCCTCAGTCTTTCTATCTGTAAAACAGGTATATCAATACCTACTTTACAGAATTGTTTGGACATGGGGGCAATGTGAGAGCATATGTAGGTGCCTAACCCAAAATTAGCATATTAGTAACATTCATCCATTCATGAAATACATGTGAGTATCTACTATGTGCCTATACACAGGGGGTCAACAGTGAACAAGATACTGTTATTTTCTCATGCAACCCAGGGAATGTGTATCTTCATTTTCCCACATTGCTAAACAGGAAGCAAAAATGTACAGTAGCAGATGTAGCTAATTACTATGTACACTGAAATCCAGATTAAGTTTCCCTCATCTCTTAACTCACTGAGTAGTGTTAAGGCCTAGCTAGCTCAGCGTTACACAATGGTCCACCCCTCTCCTCAGTAAAATACACCAACTGTGCTGTCTCGGCCTTTGCAGAACTAGTTTCAAGGGACTGGACAGTTTGACAATGAGGTTGAATTCTGGGCAACATTCATAATATATAAATATAACAAGTACTTTTCTCCCTTTCAAAGCAATCATTTTTGAGACAGTGACCTTATTTGAGTAAAGGTAGTAGCATGTACTTTTATATAAATAGTAGAATTTGGCCGTGGCTCAGTGGTTTAGCGTTGACCTATGAACCAGGAGGTCACCGTCTGATTCTCGGTCAGGTTACATGCCCAGGTTGTGGACTCGATCCCCAGTGAGGAATGTGAACGAGGCAGCTGATAAATGATTCTATCTCATCATTGATGTTTCTCTCTCTCCTCCCTTTCTCTCTGAAATCAATAAAAATATATTTTTAAAAATAATGGAATTTATTGATTTGCTGATTTTCCTGCTCTGTTTACAAAATTATTACATATTTATTATATTGAAAAAATTAAGGAAACATAATCCATAACCTTACCATTTAAAGAACAATTATTAACATTTATGGTCTGTATCTTTCCATTCTCTCCTTCCCTTCCTCTCTACCTCTCTTGCTTTCTGATACACACACACATACTGACACATACATACATGCTTTATTGTTTTGTATTTTTTAAATAAAATAGTTATACTGCTATACTTTTTATAATTACATTTTCTACTTAGTGTGTTGCATATATTCTGTGTATAGAATACTTTAAATAAGTGGTTCTCAACCTGGAGTGATTTTGTCGTCCCCATCCCCCCAATTCCTTAAGGGACATTTATGTATGGAGACATTTTTTGTCATAACAGTTGATGGAGGGGGTTCAACAAGTACCTCGTTGGTAGAGGCCAGGAATGCTGCTAACATCCTGCAATGCACTGGGCAGTCCCCACAACAAAGAAACATCCAACTCAAAATGCTGATAGTGCCAGCTGGGAAAACCTGCACTATACCATGATTTTTTATAGCTGCACTGTATTCAGTCATGTGAGCATACAATAATTTATTTAACCAATCCCTGCTGTCTGACATAGTGAAAAGTTGTTCTGTACCCCTCCACTATGCAGCATAAAATGCATCATAAGAGTCACCAAGTCAAAGTGTACAAGGCTGTTGAAGCATTTTTGA
>NW_005871802.1:110984-125856 GCF_000147115.1 Myotis lucifugus | reverse complement strand
ACGTCCGTTAGAAGACTCATCTATCATGAATTTCCCCCTAGCGGTCATATACGCTGTGCTGTGTGTATTTCCACGCGATCGTGGCCTTATAACCTTGTGTAGGTGACTATTATCTTTTTTATCTCCACCCCTGTGTTTATGCCAGATAAAAATACCAGAATAATGGGTCGACAGTCCCAGAGCGAATTGAAACCTCTTGACTCAACTGGCAGCAGAGCCACACTCCAAGTGGCCAAAGACACGCATGTGGCTCACGAGCCGCAGTTTGCCAACCACTGCTCTAGAAAGTGAGGAATATTGCTGCCAGCACACTCACACTGGTAGTGTCCTTATTTTTGCTCTGGAAATGACGAGGTCAGTGGTGGAGCATACTGGAAAGAGAAAGAGAGAGGATTCCAAGCAACAAGGGAGTGGGGCACAACAGACAAGTGATTATGTCCCTATTTATATGCACACTGATCACGTGCCTCACTTCAGGCATCTGTGTGCTCATTTGCACAATGTGCTGGGGAAAGATACAAAATGAGTAGGACTGCCCTAGTGGGGCGTTCTGAAGAGCAGCAGTGCCTAGGAAGTCCGGGCTTTGGGAGGACAGATCGCATGTTAGAGAACTCTATGTCAGAGAATCCCATGTTAGAGAATTCTAGGAGAAGAAGTAATCCTGTTTGTGAGGGGAGATCAGAGCTTGTGGAAGAAGTGGCTTCTGAACTGGGCTTTGGGAAATGGCATTCCATGAACAGGAAAAGAAATTTGGGTTATAGGATTTCATGAGCAAAAAAACATGAGGGCCAGGATGTTCAGGGCATTTTAGCAAAAGAGCAGAGTCCAGTTTTGTTGAAGTAAATATAGTGCATGAAGGAGAACAATGAAATAACTAAAAATAAAAACATAAACTTTATGTGCATATTAGAAGGAATCTTAGTGGTAATCGCTTCTAATCCTCCTGTCTTACAATGGAAGAAACAGACTGGGCTAAAATCGGGTGATGGGAGACTTTGAATATAATTCATATATTAAATAAATATGTATTAGATGGATATGAGAAGGCCCAGCAACACTGGGCAGCGTACCTCCCTTTATGACAGGCTCCATAGACAATGGCCCACTGAGTTTCTGTACTCTGGCATCAGTATTGGGATGAGCAGTTTGTTATTCCCCTTTAAGACAGCAGAAACATAAGTAAATCAACAATGTGCCTTAACCCCTTCCCACCCCCCCCTCCCAGCTTGTGATAATCACAGATATGTGGGCCCCTAGTCTGGACTCCTGTACCACTTTCTGTTCCTCACAGATACTCCTCATATGGAGTGTTTCATAGAATGTTCATGTGTTCTCCCCTAAGGGCTCTGTCATTAAAAAACAACAACAACATAAAAAAAACCTTTGAAAATAACGTGTATCATATTACCTTCTTTAAGATTTACTCGGAACTTAGCATATTTAAGGCTTTGAGAAATTCTAAATAAATCTATTTAACTTTTTTTTAAAAAACAACCCAGTATCCCAAATTTATTTCATAGTTGAACTTTTTTCATGGAATACCACTAACATCTTGAGGAACACTAGTGTTTAATAGATTCATTTTGAGAAATGTTTCCAGAACATGTGCATTTTGTATAACTTTAACTCTTAGCTGTTTATGTTGTAAGCTATTTTTCCCGTGAGAAAATACCAAGTTTTCCTGCTCTTTCTAGTAATTTCCTTTAGCTATTGAAACCAGAAAAGGCTGGGGCCCCCAATACTATGAAATCCTCTTCTGTGGGCAGTGACAAACACTGAAGCTGTTAAAGCTAAGACAGTGTAAGATGGGGTCTGGGTATTAAGGAGAACTGCTGGCAATGGTATGTCAGGTGGATTAAGGCTAAGGCTGTTAGAGCAGGATTTTAGACAAGGTATAAGGCCAGTATTTGGAGCTGTCCCACTGAAAGTGGAATGTAACGGGACATATGTAAGGAAAACAACAGAGGTAGGTGTTTGAAGCTGATTGGCTAGAGGAAAGTTAGTTGTTGGATGATGGCAGGCTCTGCCCATGTGCCCTCAGGCCTCACCTGTAATTGCGCTAGACAGTAAGTTGGCCTTCATTCAGAACACTTCAGGAGAGGTGACTGATTCCGCAGTAACTATCTGCATCTTGATGTGGTATAAGAAATCCTTCATTAAAGTATTCTTGAGTCTTAACTTGGGATTGCACCTGCTCCAGTTAAGCTCTTTTCTAGTCCTGTGAAGGAGGAGATAAGCAGGATAGCAGGCTTTTTACAAATATCCTTAAAAATTGCATGTATGCCCCTCTTCACTCTTTCTATGGAGTTAAGTGATAGGCCAAGGGACCGTTATGCTAATAAATACGAATGCATGAGAAGTGTACACCTTCTTTATAAGGATCTTGGGTACTTATCACTCTTTAGCAGATGCCTGCAGAAATTATGCCACTGACTAGGCTTTTTTTTTTTTCTTTAAAGCATCTCAGTAAAGGAAAGTTATATTTTCAGATGACAGGAATGCCAGTATATAAGACTTATGTATCTTACCAGTTTTATTCCAGTGATTTTTATTTTTAATTTAACAAGGTAATTGCTATCTTTGATCTAATAGTCTATGTATAATTGGAAATGTCTTAGGATAGTGGTTCTGCAGATGCTTCTGGGTCCCCTTTGATGATCTGATGAGAGCTGTGGACCTTCTTCCTCGGAAAAGGCACTAGGGAATTCACAGCCATTTTTATGTGTCATTTCATGATGCCAGCCTATGGCTTTGTTTTTCTATTGACAGTTTTTATTTTTCGTCAGTACTGATTCTTTGTAAGCAAATGCCTTATTCACTCAACAAGTATTTTTATGCACTTACCTTGAGCCAGGCCTGGGTACTGCATTGAACAAGACAAACAAGGAACTTGCCTTCATGGAACAGTAAACAAATACTACATTCCAAAGTTATTGAAAACTATCTTAATTTTATATGCTAGAAGGGAAAAATAAGTTAGTGAAAAAATATTTGGGAGGTTATTTTGTGTAAGGTGGATTAGTATACAGGGTGGAGTAAAAGGTGTATGTGAGTATGCAAAACCATTTATTCTTGCATTATTTATTAATTATTGTATTTTCCATATGGGCAACTCTAAACCTACTTTTGCCCCACTCTGTATCTGCTAAAACTAAATGGGAACCTTGTAGGTAAGAAATAAAACATAATTCTGTAGAGCTTTTTAAATATAAAGTCAAAATATTAGAATTATAAGAGATGAAGTAGTATTCGCAACTTGTTGCACAAATGGACAAATAAAGCCTAGAGGTGGGGCTAGGTGAGAGCTGGGCCGGTTCTCTGCCCCCGCTGGCCCTCTGAGTTGGTCTGTGTGCTTGTGCCAGGCTCCTCAGTTCCTAAGAACCTTAACCCAACTGCAGCACAGCGACCTGAGCTGCTGCACCACCTCATCCTGTTTCTGTTCTCATATCTGACTCCCAAGGCCCTTTCACAAGAGACGCTGTTCAACTTTGTTTTAAGGTTGAGATTAATATGCAATTAAATCCTTCTACTCTTGAGAAAATATGTCAGTTACTCACTGGAAAATGTGCAAATGCATCTGATCCAATGCTATTGAAAATGGTAAGAATGACTTGTGTTTTGCTAAAATGGAGCAAAGGGAACAGGCAGAACATACAATTTTGAATCATTTACCCTTCACCAGCCATTTGCTGAACAGATTACAAAACTGTGGTGGGAAATGATCTGTAGTCACATTGTGAAACTTGGTTTGATGTTCTTCTTTCTCATTTTAATTCTGAGGGTTGAGACCTTTGAGACAGCAACAGTACGAAGTCAGATAGGCTCTTGGTACCCTTCCTTTTTTCCCCTACCTTTCATTCCATAATACTTGAGTGCTTCCCATGTGTTGGCACTAGGGACACAGTGATAGCCAAAGCGAAATGGTCCCTGCTCTTATGGGGCTTATGGTCTAGTGGGGAAGGTAGACATTAATAACATTATCATTTTGGTGGCCGCATACTTAAAACCTGAAGTAAGGTCTATAAAGAAAAGAAAAGGAAAATATTTCTACAACACATATAACAAAGGACCCCAAAGGCCACAGTGCTTCCCTGTGGAAATGGTGCTTAGCTGAGAACTGAAGAATGGGACATGATAACAGCATTACAGAAAGAAGAAAGAATGCAAGTGTATGGCAGTGAAGACTCAAAGAAGCGGACAAATAGCTGGGAGATAGGTCTTGAGGATGTGGATATGGGGGGAGATGCAGAGAGAGGTCCTCAGGATAAACCCCAGGTTTCTGGCTTGTGCAACCAAGTGGACCTTGGCAGCATCCACAAAGAACGTCAGGTGTGGGGCAGAGAGATTGTAAGATGAGGTTGAGGCCTTTGAGACAGCAACAGTACGAAGTCAAATAGGATGCTGGTTATACGGGTTTAGAACTCATGAAAGGTTTGAGTCAGAGATTAAAGTGCATGTCACTGATGATTGCTCTTTACTTGACTTACACAAGCAGAGTATTAATAGGAATGGGTAATTCTTTGAGATCCCTTTCTAATGAGTGCAATAAAAGATGCCAGATTACTCCTCTTTTCTGTAGCAAAAGCTAATCCTTAGTAAATATGGATTTACCTATATGTTTTTGTTAAATCTTTGTTTATAATCCATTGCAGAGCTTTTCTAGCGAGTGTATCAGTTTTTACATATTATATCATTTTCAAGAGAGAAAAAAGATGTTTTAGTGAACTTGAGACATGCTAATCATATGTTAAAATAATAGACTTTTAAAAAATGTTTTTCTCCCTCTAGATTTGATGTTGAATTTGTTCTCTCAAAACCTACTTCTGAATGGAATGGGAAAAGGGGACACATTTCTTTAGATCTTCTTTCTGAATTTTTGAAAAGAAGTTCAGACAAATCCAAAGTTCTCATCTGCATTTGTGGACCAATGCCATTTACAGAACAAGGAATGAGGTGAGTAGCAACGTGGTAGAAAAAAGAATCCTTGGATGTGAAGTGCTTAGCACAGTGACTACATACAGTAAGTACTAAATAAATGTTTATTATGTTCAGGAACATTTTAAACAACCATTTCTAAGATTTCAGTCTCCATTTATAGTGTTTTCCAAGTTGAATTACCCATAAGCAGTATTTCTACTTTTTCGGTTCAGAGGAGAGAGTAAAGATAGAATGCTGTGGGGATTAACTCCTTACTTTGAAAACTGGTGAATAAAGGAGGAAAAAAATCAAGCATTATGTTGCCTTTTCTATATGAGCTGTACTACAGGGTAACCACATAATAAATGAGAAGTTTTTCTTTACAGAGTTCCTGAGCTTATAAATGAAGAAAGAATGATAGGAGTAGAATATCACCAATTTCAGATCCTAATGAACTACTAATGGATAGACCATAAATCATGGATAATTGTTAGTATCCCAAAGGAGAGGCAGTCAGGTATTATGTGCCTCCTAATGGGAGAATACTACCTATGAAGTAGTCTTGTCAAAAAGAATTTGACCTGACCTAGCCTGTAGATTCAATTATTAAGTTATGGACAATAAGAGGATACAAGTTCATAATATTAACATTTATCACAGCGATGCAGCAAAATGAGGACTGTGGGTGACTCAGCGCGTAAAGATCTGATTTTTGTTGGATAAACTGCAGTACACACACAGAAAGAGAGAGGGAGATGAAAGAGAATCTTATTAAAAGTGATAATTGGGGGTTTTTTTTACAGTACATTGTAAATGAGGAAATTAAAAAAGTACTATGCTTATGATGCTAAACTTTGATGTTACTTCTTTACTTTCCCTAAGAGACTTGTGCTTTGTATTTGTTTTTCAGGATGCTGCATGATCTTAACTTTTCCAAAGATGAGATCCATGGTTTTACTGCATAATGAAGAGCTGTCGTCTTTTACTCAACTGTTTTATCTAAATTTGTGATGGCTTAGGGTTTTTTTAAGACAACATTTTTGTATATACTAAGAGGTTAACCGGACTCCAGGCTTGTTTCTTAAATGAAATCAAATGTTCCGTCACTATGGAAAACCTGTTGACTTTATTTTATACCATAACTTATTTTACTACTGATATTTGACCTGGAAAGTCAATCATGACAACAGACACATGCAGGTTGTTTGTTGAGTCACAAGGTTTCTTACCGTTTAAATTGTCTCACTGTTCTATGATGAGCTCTTGTGTTTTATGACATGATAAAGTAAATGATCATTTGGATCATGTTTCTATGCTGTAAAATGTCTTAGCAATACAGACTAAATTTTACATTGCACTGTTAACTCAGGAAATGATCATTTATGTTATTGTTATTAATATTAAAACATGGAATGTTATACCTTATTAAGTGATTTATGTGTGTGTGTGTGTGTGTGTGTGTGTGTGGCATTGAAACAAAGTAAAATAAAAATATACTTAAGTACTTTTTAATCTTTGACCTAGAAATGTGTTTGAATGCAACAATATTGGGCCCGTGTCTACGGGAAATTTTAAAAGGCAACAATAAAAGATCCTGGAGCTGCTTAAGTCAGGTGTGGTGGAAAATTTAAAAGAACCTTGGCAGCTGGTTTTATTCTCAGCCCAAGCCAGAGGCATTGCGAAAGAGAACGAAGATGTCACTTCTGGTCCCATGGCCTAATCCTTTGGTGCTATGGAATGGGTTAAGTGTAATTGTTGCTGAGCCCATCCAGACCAGCAGGGAAAGTGAAGAACACAGCCAGCTGCTTCCTCACAGCTGGCAGTCGGCAGGGAGCCCCCCTCCGTTCTGCCGACTCTCCCTCCCTGCTGCTGTGTGCGCAGCTTCAAATGCCTTCCCAGGTTGGGATGCAGACAGGCTCTCAAAACAAGTCTTTGTGCACTTTCATGAGGAAACTGTTGAATGCAAAGGTGACTGTTGCATAAGCTAATAGATTCTTCAGTCTCTTTAAGATAGCAGCAATGTTTTCACAGAAATAGGGCGATGGGAGGGGTCTCCAATTTCCCTGCAAATGATTTTGCAATAGCTCAATCTTCACTGAATGAGTGATGCACCCAAGTGGAACCCGGCATTAATATTCCTCAAATTGTTAACACCAGCTTATGAAACTCCTTGTGTACCAGTGGCTGGTTGAACTGTCATAATTTCCTGTGCCTCCCTCTTATTTTTTTTTTATTGAATTTATTGGGGTGACATTGGTTAATAAAATTACATAGGATTCTATAATACATCATCTGTATATTCTAATGTGTGTTTACCATCCAAAGTCTAGTCTTCTTCCATCACCATTATCCCCTCTCTACCCCTCTCTACCACCCTTCACCCTCTTTCCCTCCCCCACCCCCCTTTCCCTCTGGTAATCACCATGCTGTTGTGTGTCTATGAGTGGCCAGTCCTACCCACATCACCATTTGCCCAGGCAGGATCTACCGTCCTGGGCCAGCAGTGCTCCTTGCTGGCTAACAGAAACATTCTCTAGCTTCACACCTCCCTACTGCCTCCTTCTTCTCCTCTAAGAGGGATCATGTACTTTCTGGACACTTTCTCATCTTTTCTAACTCCTTCCTATTTTCTCTCTCCTTCAATCCTTTTCTAATTACCTCATACAAATGAAATCGCCTGTTACTTCCTATGTGTATCTCTTCTTCATTCCTTTTCTTATTATATTTTAAAGTAAAAGAAAACCCATAAGCATCTTCTGGGTTATCTCTTGCACTCACATGATTTTATCAACCTATATGTTAATAATTCCCAAATTGAGAATCAGCTGAGCTTCAGTTTCCAATATCCACTTACCTGCTGGATACCACCTCGATATTTCTTCCACAAGCCCCTCAAACTCAACATGTCCCACACTAAATGTACACCATGATCATTTCTCCCCAAGTCTATCCCTCCTCTTAAATTCCATCTCTAACTCACTGGGACTGCTTTCTACCCAGCCAGCCTTTCTAGACCCATTGGTTACCAGCGTCTCCCTCTCCAATCTGATCTCCTACCAGCTGACCATGCCTATCTCCCCTCCACTGGATTAGTACAGGAGCCTAATAATTGGTTTTCCTGTTGAATTGTGCTCTCACTGAAGCCCACTCTCCATCCCAGCGTGTTCTAGCATGCCTTGGAGAGAAAATCCCCTAAATAGAGCCTCAGTCTCCCAATATACAGTGTGCCACAGAGGGAAGTAGAGGTTGTCACTATTGTGCTTGAGCAGTAAGGAAAGAGAACTATATTCAGTCACTTTTGCTTAAGAATTCTGCTTGCTTGCTTTTTTTTTTTTAAAATGTGTTAATGTATTAGTTTTCTATTGCTGCCAGGCAAATCAACACAAACTTAGTGGCTTAAAATAACAATAAGAATCCCTTTATTATCTTCCATTTACCTGGCTTAGAAATCTGGGCACAACTGGGCCCAGCGGGGTCCTCTGCCCAAGGCCTCACAAGGCTGGACCCAGGTTGTCAGCGGGGCTGGGCGCTTCTCTGGAGGCTGTGGGAGGCTGGGCTTCCAGGCTCATTCAGGTTGCTAGCAGAACTCGGTTCCCTGTCGCTGTAGGTTGAGTTCCACTCTTCCTTGCTAGCTGTCAGCCTTGGACCAGTCTTTGCTGGTAAAAGCCACCCACATCCCTTCTCAGGCTGTCTAAGTGCCCCTCCAGCGTCGGGTATCCTCGCATGCGCCACGGGCCTCTCTCGCCCCAGCTGGAGAAAGTTCACTGCTTGTGAGGCCTCACGTGATTAGAGGCCTCACGTGATGAGAGTGGGTCCACCCACATCACCCGGGATGATCTCCAGATTTGAAACTCTAACTTCTCAGCTGCTATGTCTCTTTTGCCATTTAATATAACATTTTCAAAGTTGTAGACATTAGGGTGCTGACATCTTGGGGGAGCCATTCTGCTTACCACAGTCCATAAAGAACAGAGAGGAACCTGTCCAAGGTAAGATAATTGTGTTTTGTCTAGATATCACTTAGGGCCCTCGACGTGCACCTCAGTGTCAATGGGAGTAGTGAGACGAGCCTTCACACCCCAGAATACAGGCATACCTCAGAGAGATTGCGGGTTCGCTTCCAGACCACTGTGATGAAGTGAGTCTCGCAATAAAGTGAGTAGTAATCTTTTTGCTGGTGGAGGGTCTTGCCTTCAATTTGTAAGAAATGCAACACCTGTGAAGTACAATAAAGCGGCATGCAATAAAACAAGGTGTGCCTGTATCAGCTTCATTATGCTGGTCAAGACCTGGCTATACCCTCCTCTGTGGTGCACTTACTCTGCCACATGAACTTGACCTAAACTACTTTGGGGCTGTTCTGTTGATAACCACAGACCCCCCAACTTTGGACCAATGAACCAGACCCCGTTTGGTCTGTAATATTTCCAATTGGGGCTAAGCTATTGAAAAGGAAAAGTGAAACCTCAGCCTGTCCCAGTCTCTTGCTATCTTTCTGCTTTTTGTGTGTGTTTTTGGTTTTTGGTTTTTTTGTGGGTGAATTATCTTCACCCGGGGTTGCCAGTTTGGCAGGCCTCAAAGCAATGCCAGAGCAAACTATCTCAATGCAAAGACGTGTTTTCTTTCTCCGTTAAAGTTCCCTTCTGTTGCCCGGTCCCCACTCATGCAATGGAGGCCCTGCGTTGGGTGCAACACTCCAATACTGAGCCCTGGAGTGAGGCAGTGGTTCCACACCGGGAAAGCAAGCTGAGAGGACCCTGGGCTGCCGCCCCCACCCTCCAGCAAGTGCTGGGCTCTTCGAAAGAAACTTGCTATTGTCCCCATCCCCAACATTCAGGTCCCAGTCTTTTGGGGGCTATAATATTTCATTTTTCTTGAATGAAATGATTAGAAATGAAATTGCTGGGTTCTATGGTAACTGTATATTTAACTTTATTTTAACCCTAATTTATTCTGTGTATATTTCTAGGCCTAATGTATTCCAAAATTTGTGCAAGAGTAGGCCTTCCTTCTCCTGGCTGCCAGCTTCCCTATGGCCGGCAGGCACCCAGGACCCGGGCTTCCCTCACAGCCTCGCCTTCGTCCGGAAGGACGTCCGGTCTAATTAGCATATTATGCTTTTATTATTATAGATTCTCACCAACTTTGAATTATTAATCTTTTAAATTTTAGTGTTAGTGCTATCTGATTGGGGTTTTGTTTTGTTTTTTGTTTTTTTTAAATATATATTTTATTGATTTTTTACAGAGAGGAAGGGAGAGAGATAGAGAGTTAGAAACATCGATGAGAGAGAAACATCGATCAGCTGCCTCCTGCACACCTCCCACCGGGGATGTGCCCACAACCCAGGTACATGCCCTTGACCGGAATCGAACCTGGGACCCTTCAGTCCGCAGGCCGACGCTCTATCCACTGAGCCAAACCGGTTTTGGCTGATTGGGGTTTTAATTTGCATTTGTCTGATGTGTGATGATATTGAACATATCATCATCATGTGCTTATTGCCTTGGTGTATTATCTTTTGTAGGGTGTCTATTTAAATCTTTTACTATTTTTAAATTGGATTGTTTTTCTCCTTGTTATGGAGTTGTAAGCATCCTTTACATATTCCATACCCAAGTTCTTTATCAGATATGCTTTTTGAATATTTTCTGTTGTGTGACAGTAAGTCATATGTGTGCTTTCACAGCTGTTAGTGTGTAGGGCATGAACAAGCTTAGAGACATACACCAATTTAGATTTGAGCAAAATAAAATAAATATTAGTACAGAAACCAACTGTGAAGTTGACATGTGGATGACAGATCCTAGGGGGAGAACTCTGGCAGCAGATGAGGGGACGTCTGGAGGGGACAGGTCTGGGAGGCAGTCAGCCAATGGGTTGACAAGGCACCTTCTGCTCTGCTTCTGTGGGGAACACAGTAAGTAAAGGAAGTCATAACTGTAGCCATGAAGGCAGCAGTGGGGCGGGGGGGGGGGGTGGCGCGGGGACAGACCATTTCCATGCTGTAGCACATACCGTCTGTTGCTTTGTAGCTACAGGAGACTTGGAGGTAAACCTGAAAATGCACTGGTAACTTTTTCGAATTCAGAGAGCTTGTGTTCTGACTTAGGATTTTCTAATTAGCCATCTCAGCCCACGGTGATTAGAATAGCAAGGGGAGTGTTTGTACTGTAGTGTTTGCTGAGGCAGCCTGCGTAGATTCATTATGGACAATTTCCTCTCATTTAGAAAACGTGGGAAAAGCAGTTATTTGTGCTCTGCAATTGCCCTTTAAGCATGTCTGAGGGAAAAGCTACTGACATTTTCAGTAAAAATAGATTCAGGTGTTTGTTATGCTGAGGATTTCTCACTTTCTGAGCAAGTTAATGTTTTATTTATATAACAGTTGTCACAGGCAATTCTCAGACTTGCCACATTCTTGTGCGGTTTAGAAAAAATCACAGAAATAATTATGCAGCATGTAGATTTTCATCGTTAACGTTCAGATATTAAGTGTGATGTTTTTAAATATAGATACGTACATTTTTTAATCTTTAATTTATTATTGTAAACCTTCAGTGAGGTGGGAATTCTGCACAATAAACTATGAAAAGAAGGAATACTCTTCCTCACCCCGTTAAGATGTGGCAAAGAAAACAGAAACAGGAGGCCCAAAGGCGAGAGTCCCTGCACTTAGCAGGGTTTTAGGAGGAGCACAGCACAGTCAAAAGTAACAGGAGATACCGCCTGCTCACCGACCCTGGAGCTCTGCCCCTTGTGCTGGGTGATAGAAAAAACTTCTGGTTGCCTGGACCCACCAGGCTGGCTTGGGCCGCAGAGGCCCTTAAACTGGGTCCTGGCATGAGGTGCTCTGTGAGATGGAGAACAGCATTCTTGTGATGGTGTTTTCAGCCCTAAAGTTTCTCCTTTTTGTTCTTTCGGCCATGAAATCTTACATATATTATATATACGGATTACATAAATCATGTAATCTAATATTTATATAACGCTTCGCAATTGGCAAAGCAACTTCCAACAACCCTGCAGTGGTTACTGATAAATGTTTAACAACCAGTTTCCACGATGGCCCATGTCAGCGTGAGGTGACTGAATGTGGAGTTGGGAAGAGATGGCACCATTGGCTCTGCCCAGTGGGTAACAGTCTTGGGAGCGGTGTGGACCAGCCACTGTGCGTGTTTGCATTAACTCCCTCAGACATACTCAGTGAGCTGGTATAAGTACTCTCTTTTGCAGGGACGGCTTACAGAAGCTAAGTGAGGTGAAGTAGTGGAGCCAGGACTAGAATTCTGAGGAATATCTTTATACACAACACATTGCTAGCGTGTATCAGTATGGTGGGTACATTTATAGCACAAAAATGGGCAGATGCAAATGAACTCCCTCTCTGACCCGCAGGAAACAGTAGTTTCACACACTAGCATGGCACTGGAGAACTCTTTATCCAGAACCTTACTATACACGACTTTCAAACTGAAGGTCAAAATAGTGCAGTGGTTATGAAATCAATTTTGTGGGTTGCAGCAATTTTGTGAGTGTTACATTTTTATGAAACGGGACTGAGTAGAAAATACCAGAATGTATCACACATCGTAATTATAACTGTTCTTCTTGAACCTTGTTTTTGTTATATGTGTATATTTACCTATGTACACAAAACTGTGTGGTTTGGATTGCAATATGAAATAAATTTCATACTGTGAGTAGTTGATATGAAAAAATGTGAAAAAGACTGGGCTGCTTGGTCCTTTCATGTATGATTTGAAAAGCCATTCTGCCATATGTCAGGTTTTCACATGTGAATATACTGATACATGGGGTCTCTATTCTGTTCATAGGTCTGAGTCTGGCCCCGCCCTGGGTACCACATTGCTCCATTCTTCTGGGTTTAGGGAAGTCTGTAAGCTGCTAGGATGAGGGTTTTTACCCTGAAGTTCTTAAAAATTGTCATGTCTGTACTTGGTTCTTTTCTCTTCTCTATGAATTTTAAGACAAAGTTGTCAAATTCTATGAACAATACTGTTGGGATTGTGACTGAATTGCCTCAGTTTTATAGATTATTTGGGGGGAAATAACAGCTTTATAATATTTGTTCTTCTTATCCTTGAACATGGTATATATATATCAGGTCCTCAAATTACATTATTTCATTCATTGTTGTTTTGTTATAACATTGATGAAATGTCATAGGACAGCGGTCGTCATCAGTGGTCTGCAGGCCACTGGTGGTTGTGAGGTCTGAAAGGTTGGCGACCACTGGCCTGGAGGGCCTGGAAGGGTGACATTGTCCTGTGAGGTGAGGGGGTTTGCCTGTTGCTTCCGCAGGAGAGGAAGGATGGGGAGCAGCAAGATGGCAGGCATCTTTGCAACCTAGAATCCCCCAAACTTTAGTGCAGTGTGCAAAATCACAAAAGTCTGGTGAAAGGAGATTCTGGTTTTGTTTATGTTGTGGGGTTTTGTGTATATGCGGCAACTAATCAAAGTGTTGTGTTGCCCAGCTGGCATGCCTCAGTGGTTGAGCATTCATCGACGGATGAACCAGGAGGTCACAGTTCGATTCCCAGTCAGGGCACATGCTCAATCCCAAGTGTGGGGCATGCAGGAGGCAGCCAATCAGTGATTCTCTCTCATCATTTATGTTTCTATCTCTCTCTCCCTCTCCCTTCCTCTCTGAAATCTAATTTAAAAAATATTTTAAAAAAGGTTCTGTGTTATCCTGGTAGACATGGCAGGACTTGAGCAACCAATCATGTCCTTTATAGACAGGCAGCTGGGAAAAATATGAACAGGTGAGCAGTCAGAAATTCTCAAAACCATAGGAGGTCTCTGGGTTCTCACTTGCCATGTGTCCTGTGCTGGATGTATGTTTACATAAATATCTGCAGAGTAGGAGCCCCTTGCTAAAGCCTAGCTTACACTTTACTACATGTATGTGGCTTGACAGCCTACCTTTAATCCTTGCTGGCCCAAGGGCGAACACAAAATGAAAAAAAAAATGAATCTTAAAGAATGTGGAAAAGGACACTATATACATTGTGATTGTAACTTTGTAACAACTATTTATAGGGAAAAATTAAGAAAATATATCAAAATATGAAATCAAGTGGAGTTATAAGTCACTTTCTCTTTTCCCTTTTCAAAGATTCTGTAATATGGTGATATCACTTTAGTTTTACATTTTGAATAAGTACTTATGAAGACTGCATAATAATGTGAGGAACTGTTCATGATAGAATGCTAAGTTGAAGAATTAGAATTAAAGCAGTACTTCACAATGTCTGCAGTAACGTAAAATAAAAATGTAATATGTGTAGACAAGTAATGGAAGGGCTATTAAAAACTGTCACAATTAGATTTTTCTGGGAAGCAGACTCTGAGTCTGAGTTGGATTCAAGGTGTTTATCAGGTGGCCCTTAGGATCAACACCTGTGGGAAAGGCCCAGCAGAAGCAGGGTGGGCAGAAGGTGAGGTCCAGCTTCCCCCATTGGCCAGAATACCTGTCCTGCACACTCCCACCCCACTCAGTCATTGGTAGTGGACTGCTCCAGGCAGGGGAGACCCTAGGACAGGCAGGCTGCTGATAAAATGCCTGATAGCCACCAATTCCTTCTTTGAAGGGGAACCTGAGCCACATATGTCCATATCTGGGACAAAAATCTACACTAATAAAAGAGAAACATGGTAATTAGCATACGACCGCTACCCTTTTCATTGGCTAATCAGTGAGTATATGCAAATTAACTGTCAGCCAAGATGGCGGCCGGCAACCAGGCAGCTGGAAGCGAACATGAGGCTTGCTTGCTTCAGTGAAGGAGGACTCCAACGTTCCCCGCCTGACTTGCCGGCCTCTGAGCTTGCAGTTTGAAACTTTGTAACAAATATAGAAGCTAAACAAAACTCCGGGATCTCAGAGCTGGAGTTATACATTGTTTCGATTATAGAACGCAAACAAACC
>NW_005871802.1:36784-110409 GCF_000147115.1 Myotis lucifugus | reverse complement strand
AAAATAAATAAAAAAAAAAAAAAGCTGCGCGTACAATATATAAATATTCCCAAGGACTCAGAAAAATACATAAAGACGGAAACGCACGGGTCATTTATGGCCGCCCCACTGTGGCCAGCTACCCGGCCCTGATTGGGGGTGGGGCTGGCCAGCCAACCTCCCGCAGCCCCTCCCCCAGCCAGCCCCACCCCAGATCGGCCCCCCCCCCCGCCCAAATCGGGTGGGGCCTGCTGGCCAACCACCTGTGGCTCCTCCCTGCAGCCGGCCCCGCACCCAATGGGCTCCCACCACCCCAATCGCCCGCAGCCCCTCTCCCCAGCCAACTCTGCCCCCGATCGGCCCCCCCCCACCCCATTCAGGGACAGGGCTGGCTGGCCCACCACCCACAGCCCCTCCCCATGGCCTGCTCCACCCCCGATCAGCCCCCACCACCCTGATCAGTCCCTGTGGCCCCTCCTCCCAGCCAGGGAAGGAAGGCCCCAACCAGCAGCTGGAAGGCCCCGATTGGCCCTGATTGCCAGCCAGGCCTAGGACCCTACCTGTGCATGAATTTCATGCATCAGGCCTCTAGTTTTGTATAAAATGGTAGAGTGAAATGTCATTTCAAAACATTTTTTAGTTTTGTTACATCAAATATTTACTTCTATAAAATGGGATTTAAATAGTACCCATCTCATAGCATTGGTGTGAAAACAAGATAACAATTGTAAAGTGTAATGTCTAGCCCAGGTGCTCAATGTTACTGGCCTTTGTTTTCACCTTTTCCTAAGGTATACCATGCTAAGGAGCTAGTCTTCTTTTCACTGCTTGTGAAACTAGTCAATGCCAATCCGCCTGGTTTTGTACCTGCCTTTCTCTTCCTGCTTTCTGGCATTGAAAATGATGGGAAGTGTGTGATGCTGGAGTCGCACCCACCATCTAATGAGCATTTGATGAAAAACAAGAGGACAGTAGGGTAACACTAAGGATGATGAAGCAGCAGAATAAATAGTCTGGGTCTTAATGTGTTGTTGAGCGAGATGCCCAACCATCCTGAGGCCATTTACTTCTGGGCTCCTCGTTCAGTAAACAACTCATATGTCCATGATTTAAGCTACTCTTGTTGGGCTTTGTTACTTGGAGCTAAAAGCATGTCCAACTAATATTGAGGGAAGGGGGGATAGATAGATAAAAGCATGGGAGGAAAATGATACATGAAGTTCACAAGAAGCTGACTTGAGATGTGTAAGTTGGGAGAGTTCTGTGAATATGGGAACTTAGCAAATAGAACTTAATGATGAGATCACTTGTGACTGTTAAAAACTGATCCATGGTTTCATTTTCTGAGCATCTCCATGCTCACGATACAAAACAATAATCCTTCCTTTGCCTCTAAGCTATGTGGAGCAGGTATGTGTGGACAAAAGGATACTAATGAGATTTTTGTTCATTGGTGTTATCCTGTGTGGCCATTAAAAGACAAAAGAAGGAAACGCGCCCCCCCCCTTTTTTTTTTAGCAAAACAACCCTTTATTCAGCACACTGAGATTGCCAGAATTTTTGTAAGAAAACTTTCATCCTGACAATTTCCAATATACGTATAATTCTAAGTGTGAGCTACTTATCCTTTCATCATTCAGCAGGCCTGATCCCTGTGGAGTTGTGGAAAGCGCTTTCGTCTTCACTCTTAGGTGAGTGGTGTGTATGCACATGACCTGCCCAGTGTCTGGCTGTGAGCCAGGAGGGAAGAAACTCAGAAACTAGGAGTGCAGATCACTTGCCAGAATTCTCCCAGCAAATGAGACATTAAATGTCATTACAGGAAGATATGTCCTGGAGGAAGTCTATAGGAATAGACTTTAGTGCTCCCCAAATTTGTATTCTTCCCCCTAACTCTCTCTAACTGATGCTGCTTCTCAGAGGTAGATTTCAAGCTTTTATACTGTCACATATCAAAGGATGTGAAAGCTCCCTGATCATTATTGTAAATGAGCTTCAAGAACTGCAGAGTTCTGAATTGGAACATTATGAAAAATAACCCTGAGTGCCTGGGCTGGCTTTTAAGGACAGAGTGAATCCATTTGCAAAGGCGGTGGATGCCGTGTGAAGCCCCCCGCTCACCTGCCCACATGCGCTCATGTACATTTGGGAGATGACAGTTAGTTAGCAAGAGGCTCCCCCAGTTTTGCTTCTAGTTATACCCTCAATTCTGTTTTGTTCTGGCTGCTAACTTTATGTGGATGACTGCACACTTGCCCCAATGAGATGATTTCTGGGTTCACAGCTGAGGTCCGCGGGGTTAGAGGAAAGCCGCCTGCTGCTCTCTGCTGGAGTCTGCTTCTCCTCCCAGAGTCAACACTCTCCAGCTCAGACGTCGGCACCTCTCCTCAGACCTGTCTTTCAGCTGCTTATATGATTTTGTGTTTACCTTTGACCCATCAAGTGCCCTGCAATGAAGCTCACACATGTCACACCCACGTAGCCTGACTCTGCTCTAAGGATCTGTCTGCGGCTTTACCTCAGTGCATCAGGCGAATCCAGAACCATGAGGAGGGCACTGGGGCGGCTGGGAAGTCAGTGCTACTTCCATGCACTCACAGGCCTGCTCTCACCTCTGTGTTCACGCTGCCTGCGAGTCCCTTGGCTCATCAGAGATGCCTCAGAAGCGCTCAGCATCACACACAAGGAAGCAAGCACCATCTCTACCTTCAGGGTGCCGACAGGCACTAAGTCAGACGAGGTGGTCAGAGCAGAGAAAAAGGCCTGCACCCCACAAGCATGCACACCCTTAATGGATGGACCAAATGCATCCTGGATGGGGAGTTAGTTTTCAACCCCAAGCCAGGAGAACCTGGGCATAGGAGGGACACTTTTACTCTGGTTTAGAGAAAGAATAATAGTTGGCGGAGAGAAAAAGTGAGGCAAAGCTGTAAAACACCCCACTGCACCCAGATTGCAGACTATTCTTAGAGATCTCTTTTTATTCTTTTGGGAGTATGACAACATTGGTCTGTGTTTCCCAAAGTGTGGGCCAAGAGCCCTTTCCCTAGAATCGCAAGGGGGCTTATTTTAAGTTAGATTTTGTGGACTCCATCCCAGAGCTAAATCAGAATCTCTGGGTTGGGGGCGTGAGGGAATGGGGGCAAGGGTGGGAAGGTAGGGGAGATAGGGATGCTGGGAGCATGTACTTGAACCAGATCCCAAATCTGAGACCCACAGCTGTTGGGAATATGGATTTTACTAACTTCATCTGTTTCCCAAATGTGCCTGGATCCTGAGGTTCTTGTTCCAGACTCCCAGCACCTCCCTGGAGATGCAGGTTCAGCAGATCTGAGGCAGGGCCCTGGAATCTGTTTCACAGGTGGCCCAAGTGATTTTTGTGATGAGGCAAGTTTGGGGAACTCTGATAAATAGCTGCTTAAAGCACATGTCATAATCAAGCTGACAGTTACTGAGTCCTCACTACTGAGCACTCTCCCGACTGGTCTCTGTTAGCGCACCTCAACACCATCATATAAGATGGGTGGCATTCTGATCCCTGTTTCCTGGAGGAGAAGATGAGACTTAGCAAAAGTAACTTGAGGTCATCCAGCTAGTGAGTGCTGGGGACAGAACTTGAACTCACATCTCGGGAGCCAAAGATCCCTGCTCTTTCCCTGTCTTTCTTTTTATACCAGACTAACCACCAGAACGAGTGAGTTTTCTATTGCGTTGCACATGAGAGATTCTCCTCTATGTTGTTGTGTGATTTTTTGAACCAGGACTTAATACTGAAGGTCATAAAAATCGATCTCTCTTTATTTTGCAGTGTTTTTCTGACCAAAGCCTTATTTTTAGGTTTTTCACTTTTAAAGTAGATTCTCTGATGTTTTTATTATAGGTCAAATTTTCTTCTTTATCAGAACACCTGAAGTTCGTTTCCACACCACTGGCTTCTCCTCCAGGGGCCCTGTTGACTTTGCTTCTGTGTTGTAGCCCAGAACTCAGCATTATTACTGCCAAGAGGCTAGAATGGATGTCACAAAATCTCCCTCTGAGCAGCTGCAACAGACGCTTGGGTCTTAGGAGGTCTTGATATTTTTTAACGATGTCTGTTGATCATGCATACATTTTGAGTCAGGCTAATCTCTTGAGCTCATTAACTAGTTTTGGAAATTGCTGAAGAAAGTTCATAAAAAAACACTTTCCAGAAAACTACCTCCATTACATACATATTGCCTGGACCTGCGATACATCGTGGAAAGGTTTGTGTCAGGGTTAGAGAAGGACATGGAAAGGCCCCTCTCCCTTGAGGGGGGAGGGAGGAGGAGATGAAGTTGATCTTATCCAAATTAATAGATATTCTATGTCCTGTTCTTTTTTTCCTCATTGAAATTCAAAAGTGGGAAGAGGAGCTTGATGGTGAGCATGCGAAGCCTGAATTGGAGGGAGGGTGCCTTCTTGCAGGGTTCTTTGGTTCTGGGAAGTCCAAACTGAGTAATGGATCATGAGTAGTCCAAATGGACAGGAAAAACAAATTGGGAATTGTTCTTAAAAAGTAATTGCATTTCTGTGACCAGATGAAACAGTGGCCTGTTTAATTATCGGGAATGCTTTAGGCACCACTCAGGCCTGACTGCTTCGGAAGTCCTCTTTTTGTCTTTGTTTTTGTTTTGTTTTTCCTTTAAAAAGGTTTTAACTTCATTGAGGTACAATCGGCACAGAATACACTGTGCGTATTTAAAGTATATGACTTGATAAGCTTGGGCACCTGTATACAGCTGTGAAACCATCACCACAAGCAAGACAGTGAACAGTGCACCACCAGCCACAGTTTCCCTTCGTACCTGCACAGACGCAGCCTTTTGGAATCACAGCCTCCCCACCCCCGTCCATCCCACGGCAAACCACCGATCAGCTGTCACTATTGACTTGCATTTCCTAGAATTTTCTAAAAGTAGAATCATACACTATGTATACTTTCTGTCTGGCTTCTTTCACTCAACAAATTTATTTTGAAATTTGATCATGTTGTTGTGTGTATTGCCTTTCTTATCACTGAGTAGTATTCCATTGCCTGAATATACCGAGGTTGTTTATCCATTCATCTACTGATGGACATTTGGGTCATTTCCAGTTTGTAGCCATTATGAATAAAGCTGCTATTTTTAATTTTTTGAGGAACCTCCACACTGTTTTTTGATAGTGGCCGCACCAATTTACATGCCCACCAACAGAGCATAGGGTTCCCTTTTCTTCACATGAGAGGAGCATTTAAAGAGCCTTGAAATAACTGAGGACTGCCTTTCTTGATCTAATACCAAAATTCAACAGTGGTATTTCTTCAAGATAGGCTGTATTGTGGAATCTGAAATGATATCAATGAACTTTTTATACTTTGTAACATTAAAAGCCACTAGTCTACCTTGCACTTTAAATGGACCTTTCATGCATATTTTCACCAAATCACACATTGGTAATTAGTTCACCAAGTTGTGCAGATTTTCCGAAGGCTGATAACTAAAAATTATGCAATATAAAAAAATCACATTTATTCAAAGCTCCATCAATCTCATAAAAATATCTTAAAGTATTAAGAAGCTGTCAAACTCACATTAGGATATAAATTTTTCAAGATTCTAATTTCTTGAAAGTTGAAACTTAGTAAAAAGTGTCTATTGATCATATATAAATTTTGAGTCAGGCTAATATTAATAATGCATAATATTTGAATTAAATATAAAATTAGCAAAAAATGCCAGTCCTGGCAGTGACAGATTACTTTGTTAATTTTCCCAAAAAATGTCTGCAAAATAAACTTGTCTGAATAACCATAGTTTGTATGTCTCTTGTTACTTCAAGTATAAATGGTCTATAAATTAAGCAGCTAGCTCAATTTGTAATTCAAAGTGCTTTTCCTTGAAACTACTGTCTTCCTTCAGTATACAGCAGAATGCAGACTGTATACCATTGGTCGGCAAACTGCAGCTCGCGAGCCACATGTGGCTCTTTGGCCCCTTGAGTGTGGCTCTTCCACAAAATACCACGTGCGGGCGCGCACGTACAGTGCGATTGAAACTTCATGGCCCATGCGCAGAAGTCGGTATTTTGTGGAAGAGCCACACACAAGGGGCCAAAGCATGTGGCTCGCGAGCCACGGTTTGCCAACCACTGCTGTATACTAACCATTTTGTCACACACACTATGCTTCTGCAGTATTAATTGGCCTTTTACTTTTCTGTCCGCATGTGAGGTTGGATACCCCCACTGGTGCAGAGCAATTACCGTAATGTGTAGTAAGGCACCAGCAGTTTTACCCACGATTGCTTTGGTGTCTTCAGTAAAATGCCAACACATTTGTCCCAAGGATAAACCATGAGGTTCAAAAAAGTTACTCAACACTTTGACTATTTCAGTGCCACTGTGGTTTGTTGCTGACAGTTGCGTAAAAGAACCTCTTCTTGGTGCTACTGGTGCTGATACCTGACGAAAGCAGCGTAAAAGCATGTCCAGCCATTAATCCACTTGGAAGGCAGGAGCTCAAATCCGCAGAAGAGAGGTTAACGCAGTCTTCGTGTGTAGCTACATATTTTGCTGTTGTTAATCCTTACTGGAGGATATTTTTTTCCATTGATTTTTAGAGATTGGAAGAGAAGATGGGGGCAGGGGGTAGAGGAGAGAGAGAGAGAGAGAGAGAGAGAGAGAGAGAGAGAGAGAGAGAGAACGAATCATCGATGTGAGAGAAACAGAAACATTGATGTGAGAGACACAGCGATCGGTTGCCTCCTGCACATGTGCTGACTGGGGCCGGGATCAAACCTGCAACCCAGACACGTGCCGCTAACTAGGAATCTGACCAGGAATCAGACTCTCAACCCTTTCATGTGCAGCGGACACTCTAATCACTGAGCAACACAGGCCAGGGCTGTAGCTAAATCTTTACTTCAGCGAGTTGCTATGCATTGGAAACTGGTACTGCTGTAGTTTCCTTTGCTTACTTTTCATCCCACAGGCTTTCAGCATCGTCTGTCAAATTGTCAAAGACTATACTTGTCACTCAGTTACTGTGTGTGTTCCTCCAGTCACATGACTGGTCCTGGAAGATGATTTAAAAAGTTTTCATTTCCAGTTCCAAACGCTGTAACAAATAATCGTTGGTATGTAAAGAGCTCTTCACCACTTAAATATTCAATTCTTTCTTCTTTAAACTCTGACTTATTGGGTCTCAAAATTGGTGGTAGAGCGTGACAACTGAATTGATACTCTATATTATCTGAAAAGTTTCATTTGCATAGAACACAACTAGGAAATTATTAACATCTATAAAATGAGGGAAACATAGCTTTGTCATTTGCTTCACTTAGAGTTTTGCACAATTTCTATGGAGAGTAGAGAATTCTCTGTTATATCAGTTTTCATATTTTCAGCATTTTGAGACAAGAATGGTACAATTGAGGGCTAAAAAAGAAAATTTTCTAATCTTTTTATTCCCATAACTTTTTTATTATTTACTATAGCTATAACTTTTATTTTACAATAAAATTATTGTATTCTTATATTTTAAATAAGAATTTAAAATGTTTTCAATAAAATATTTAAAAGTGTTGCAAAATTGCATATATAACATGATCTCAGTTGGTTAAAATTATATATGTGTATCTATCTAAACAGAAAATACATGCTAGAATGGTCACATGTTAATGGTGCTCACTTAATTTAATGGTGAGATTTTAGCCATTTTTCATTATACTTTTCTGTATTGTCTAAAATTTTAGCATGTATGATTTATAGAATTTGAAAGCTATTTTCCTTATTTGTGAGGTGGGGGGAACCCTGTTCCCAGTGGTCACTGTGCAAATACCTTGGGTGCTACTTTATGAGGAGAAGAAAGGGTGAGAGAGCTGGTCAGTGATTTGATAAGTATGCCTGGGGGTAATTTGGGAGGGAAATTGTCCACAATAACCAGAGCCCACGAAGTGGATTTGAACACCAAAACATGACTATTTTAACTTACTAACTAAGTGTCCAAGTCCACTGGGATATCATCTCACTCTCTTCCCAATCACAGAGCTGATTTGAGAAAACAAAGGACAGAGTCAGAGAAGAGCAGAAACCTGGGCCCCAAGGGGAGGAAGCATGTCTTCCCGGTCATGGAAAATCTTGGTGTGTGTGTGTGTGTGTGTGTGTGTGTGTGAGAGAGAGAGAGAGAGAGAGAGAGAGAGAGAGAGAGAGAGCGCCAGTGCCATTCAGAGGCCAGGCATTCGTCCTCATTAGAGCCCTGATCTGTCAGCCCTGGAGAAAGTATCCCGTCTCTTACTCTCCATCTCTCCCTTGTCGACATCGCCAAAACCTTCTGTAAGCTTCCAAGATCTCTGCTGATCCCGGTTTAATCACATTTTACTCCACAAACTCTGTTTCTTCCAGAGCTGCCACCTCATTCTTACACCCGTGCCATATCTAAGTCTCACGGCAGGATGAGCAGCAGCGTAGGTGGCAGCGTTAATGCTCACTCGTATGACTGCGGATCAAATAGTACTTCCAGATTCCAGAGGTCAGTCTCTGCTGAACACATCATTTCTATTCTTTTAGTGTGTTTGCTGTAAGAGTAATGAGATGGGTGGGTTGGGGGGGGGGCGGTGACCTGGAACAGTAAGCAATAGATTGGGAGGAAATAAGGGAAATCATTAAAAAAAAATCTATGGAAGGTATATGCATTGCCCTAAAAATAAATTGCTTGAACTTACAAAATGTAAAGTGAAATTGTACTGAATGTGGCTGCTTAGTCATCTGAAAATACTTTTGGAACAGTTGGGGTATGTATTAGGGTTTTTCAGAGAAATAGAGCCAACAGGAGATCTATAGATAGGTCAATAGGTAGATAGACATAGTTAAATATATATTTATATGCATATGTAAATAATATATATTTATTTCTCTATAACTCTATCTATTGTTATATATGGAGGGAGAGAGGTGAAGAGAGAGAGAGAGAGAGAAGCAGAGTATTGTGTATCAATCACCAATCCCAGGGGAGCCAGATTCCTATCTTTACATAAACTGATGTAAATATAAGAAATTCTCATACAATGTGTTAACATTTCTTGTCGTAATAGCTTTGAAGTTTAGGTCCTCTGCGCTGACTCTAAGCACATGGTGGGTCAGCCCGCTGGTAAACCAGCATGAATTTCATCTGTTCTCCTGACCTGGCTTTTACAGACCAAATCAGCCTAGGCCCCAGTCGCCTACCACCCTGGTCTCGCTTAGCTGATACTTTCTGCTAGAAGTGACAGCGTAGGTTAGCAAATGTTGTGGTCCAGATTAAGAGAGAGAGAGAGAGAGAGAGAGAGAGAGAGAGAGAGAGAGAGATCTCCAAATAAGTCATTTGAACGAACATGCATACGGCAAACCAGTCAGGTGAGATGGGGGTAGATGGTTCACTCTAGGAGCGGCTCTGGCCCAGTGAGTGGCATGGCTCCCCCTTTGGGTGAGAGCTGAGAGTTGGTGAGCCTCTTCTGTGCGGGAAGGCACCCCAGCCATTCTGGTGAACAAAGGTGCACTTCACCGCTCACCCCTCCTCTCCTGCCTCCTTTCTTGCTACTAGAGTGTTTCCGTGGGAACACTGGCCCCTTTGTGGGCCTGGCCTCACTGCCTCTATACAGACCACCAGTTCCGTCACCCATCTGGTGCCAACTCCTGTTACCCATCCATGCCCATTTTGAAAGAGATTCCATCAGCTTGATAATCTCAACTTCAATTCTTCCTCCAGGAATCCTGTTATGGCTCCTTAAGGTTGAGTGAGGGATTCTTTCTCTACCTCTCGTCCATAGCAACCTTTGCACATTTCCAGGGTGGCATTTATTGTCATGTATCATCATTGTTGGTTGATTTAATTGTGCACATTAAACTAGGAGCTTCCTGATTGAAAAATAAACTCTATTATATTGAGGGATAAAAGAATTAACCCAGTGAGCTCAGAGGACATCAGAAATTCTGAGTCACCAAAGGGATCACATTGGTGAATGGCAATCAAGACATATATGAACCAACACTTCCCAATACTTCATAGCATTTGAGTGCTTGCAGATAGGGAAATCCTGCCAATTGTGTGGGTTGTGGCTACATGTGGGTAGGAGCTCATCAGCTAGACAAAATGCCAGATACCAAAAAAGCTCAGGCCATGGATTGTGACTTATAAATTATATAGTCACTGCTTCCTTATTTTATTCTTTCTTGACAGCCATGCTGTAATGTAGCATTTGTGACGAGTTCTGCAATGAATCACAGCATAAAAAAAGAAAATCCTTTCCTTTGCCTCTAAGATTTCATAGAAATTCAAAATGCAAGAAAAACATTAATATTCTCTGAAAACCTTCCCTGAACATAGCTTTTAGGGCTTTCCAAATAGCTCAGAAGAAGGGTTTCAAAACTTCTCCTGTAAAGAACAACTTGAGTCTAGCGGCTAGACTCAAGAGGAAATGCCAGTCTTGATTTTTCTTCACTTAAGTTCATTTCAAGAATAGTACATTTCCTTCTTCCTCCTCTCAACCTTTGCTCCCTAGTCCCAGGAAGAAAAGGAGGTGTAATAAAGCATCCACAGTGAGTAGATAATAAAGGTAAGAGCAGAAGTATTGAGACTGGGAACAAACATACATTAGAGAAGATGGGCAAACTAGAAATTCATTCTTTTAAAATGCCAATAAAAGCTTTGAAATGACTGATGAGAGAGAGAACTAGTAAATAATAGAAATTAAAAAATGGCTGTAACTACAGATATATGAGGCACAAGAAAATACTTCGAACAAAATTTTCCAGTAAATTACAAGAGTTTGATGAAACAAATCCTTTTCTAGGTGAATATGTTGGTAAAACTGACTCAAAGAAAAAAAAATCACAGAATCCCTGCTATGGTTTAAATTTTGTGCCCCATCTGCCCCCCCAAATTCCATGCAATATATTGAAATTCTAACCCTCAAAGGTGATGGTGTCAGGAGACGGGGCCTTTGGGAGATGCTTGCCCCATGAGAGTGGAGGCCTCATGGGCGGGATTAGTGCTGCTATAGAAAAGGCCCAGAGACACCTCTAGCCCCTTCACACTGTGAGGACCAGCAGGAAGTTGCTCCCTATGAACCAGGAAGAGGCCCTGCACCTGAATGTGACCTTACAGGTGCCTTGATCTTTGACTTCTAGCTTCCAGAACTGTAGGAAATACATTTCTGTTGTTTATAAACCACCCAGTGTGGTATTTTGTTACAGCAGCCCAAATAGGCAGACTTAGAAATATTAAAGACAATCAATCAGGAATATGAAAATTTGCCCATGGAATCAGGGGATGAAACAGTTTTACAAATGAAATCTACCAACTTTTGAAGGAACAGATTCCTGCCATATGGGAATTTTACCTTAAAACAGAAGAAGTGAAGAATCGCCCACTCCAAAATATGTTATATGATTAGTATTACTTTAATATTAAAACCTGGTACTACTTTGATTTAAAAAGTAAAAATAATATGCTAATATCACTTATGAATACTGATAAAAGCATCCCAAATATAGCCAAAGAAAATTTAATGATCAAAAACAATTTTAACCCAACTAGGTTTATTTAGTCCAAGAATATAAATTTGAATTAAATTTAGAAAAATCTATTGTATTTATCTATGTCTATATTTTATCTATTACCACATTAGCTGATTAAAAGAGAAAAACAATAAAATCATCTCAGCAGATGCAGAAAAAACATTTTAAAAATTGATGATTTAGAAAACAGTACATTTCTTTGCAAACTTGAACAGATGAAAATTTACTTAACCTAATAAAAGTTTTAATGCAACAGTAAAATCATACTTAATGTAGAAAACATAATTTTAAAATTTGATAAAATTAACACATTAAAATTGTTTAAAATGCTTTTCAAACTAAAATAAAAAGGGACTTCCCTAATCTAATAAAATTTGTTTAACTAAAACAAATATACTATTTAATGGTGAAACTTTGGAAGCATTCCTTTAAAATGATAAGGACTTTCCACTATTACTCTTTTTTGGAGAGAGGGGAGAGGGAGGGAGGGGGTCAATTCCAGTACAGGAAGAAAGGGAAATTATAGATATAAGAATTTTAAAATAAGAAACAAAACCATCATTATTCACAGATAGTATTCATTATCTAAATAGGAAATTGAAGAGAAAAATAGAACAATTACTAGAATTAGTAACTGAGGTCAGAATGTATACCAGACATAAGATAAATATATAAATATGTTACATTCCTACAAACCAAAATATACATAATATGTATAATTTTTAAAGCATATTACATACAATAGCAACAAAATACACGGTACTAAAATGGATGTAATGAAAATACATATTTTTATGAAGGAAATTATAAAACTTCATTGAAAGATATTAAAGAAATTCCATAGAAGTTGAGATATAGTAAGTCTTTGTTTTTTTTTAAATTCTTTATTAGTTAAGGTATTACAAATGTGTCCTCATCCCCCGCCATTAAATCCTCATCCTCCCCCACCCCACTCATGCTCTCATCCCCCTGTTGTCCATGTCCATTGGTTTGGCTTATATGCATGCATACAAGTCCTTTGGTTGATCTCTTCCCCTTACCCCCTCCCTCCCCTACTTTCCCTCTGGGAATTAATAGTCTGATTGCTGTTTCTCTGTCTTTGGATCTGTCCCTGTTCATCAGTCTATGTTGTTCTCTATATTCCACAAATGAGTGAAATCATGAGGTATTTATCTTTCTCTGACTGGCTTATTTCACTTAGCATAATGCTCTCCAGTTCCAGCCATGCTGTTGCAAAAGGCAAGAGTTCCTTCCTTTTTTACCACAGCGTAGAATTCCATTGTGTAGATGTACCACAGTTTTTTAATCTACTCATCTGTTGATGGGCACTTAGGCTGTTTCCAAATCTTAGCTATGGTGAATTGTGCTACTATGAACATAGGAGTGCATATATCCTTTCTGATTGGTGTTAGTCTTTGAGATACAGTAAGTCTTTACTTAATATCTTCTACAGGGTTCTGTGACTTTAAGCAAAACAATGTACAAAGTAACAAGACCAATTTTACTATAGGCTAATTGGCTTAAATATGTTATGTGGCAGAGCTTCTACCCCAAAGCAGCTGATTCTAATACAGTTGATGTTCTCAACAAGGACAGGTCTTGCCCTGTTTTTGAAGGCAGAGACTAGAAAACCGTTGTTCGGTGTCTGCATTAAAGTCAGAGGGTGAAGAAATAGGTCCGAGGGGAAATGAGAATAGAAGGAAGATGACTCGGGGAGAGAGGGCAGCTGGTGAAGTGTCTGTCCTGAAATGTCTGCGTTTGCCACGTGGCTGGGGGGTGGGGTGGGGCAGAGGAAGGGCTGGCGTGGAGCCACAAGACAAAGACTTGTCTGCGTCCCTCAGCAGCTGGTGAAACTGCAGAAGAGACGGAGAAGTAAAGGTGACATCACAATTAGGACCCTGGGACTAAGGAAAGTGGCCCCATCTTGAGAGGAAACAAGAAACTCAGAAAAGAAGGCCAGTTTGGAGGGGAAGGCGATGCATTTACCCCCACAGGTAAGGATCTAGCTGGGTTTGCTTATGAATGGACGTGGAGTGTGGATGAACTGGGCTCTGGGGTGTTTGTTACTGGGGCTGTCCCGGCTCCTGGCGGCGCATTGGTGAGGAACCATAGAATGACACTGTCACTGGCACTTCTGTCCAGAGAGAGGAGATTCGTAGTAAGAGGTGGGATGGACCAAAAAGATATTTGTGGTAGGGGTCACGTGATGGCGTGGTGTGGGGAAATGGGTTAGTGGAGCAAGTAAGAGATTGCATCTGTGAATTCGAGAGTGTCCACATTAGGGCTTGTTTTTTTTTGTTATTTTGCCTGAGTGTTGGGATTATTTGTAAAAGGGGAAAGCATCCTGCTGGGGATGAAAAATGATTTTTTGCCACTTGCTGCTTTAACTATGTTACCATGGCAACTGATGGCCTCAGCCAGGAGGGAGGCATTTACTGCAGAGAGACCCTACATTAGACTGTTGTGATTGTGAAGGGAAATATTTACAGCTCTGTCCGTTGGCATTGTGAAGCATGGTCCATTCAACTTGGTTTCCAGGATTTTTAAAGAGTTTATTCATTAGTGACTCTAAATGGTGTCACCGTTTTTGACTAGTTACCAGGAGCAAACCCCTGCAGGATGGAAATATATATGTATCTCCTCTGTTGGTTGGGGTATGTTTATCTTTTTCTCAGTTCTGTCAATAATGAAATTCATTGATCTCCTCAGGCATTGGTGAGAAGGGGACATTTCGGTGAAGGCTGGTGGGGAAGCTGGTTCATGCCACAGAGCTCAGAGACTTTCCCCTGCTCCACACTAGAGACACATTTCCCTCTGATCTTTCGTTGTAGCCTGCCACACAGTCCCTCCTCTCCTACCTCCCTCCAGCCCTTCCTTCCTCCGCATCTCCACTCTGAGGCAGACCCACAGGATGGTGCACCCTCCTCCAGCTGGGCCTCCTCACACCCATCTCTTAAAACCATCTTTTAAGGAAGCCAGATGTCATAAATAAAATCCTTCACTTAGCAGAATCTTTCTTTCTTAAAGGGGGTACTTGTAACTTTAAAATATTTTTTCTCTGTTTACTTGTTTGTGTTAAAAAACTATGTGATGTTAGGTTCTGCATGTGTTTGGTTTGAAAACCACGTTTCTTGGTGTTGGCAGTCGAGTGCTTCTCCAGATTCCCGTGGTAACAAAATCTGGGTATGCTGTTCTGCCCCAAAAGTATAGAGTCAAAGTGGGAGTCTGAGCCTTTCAGAGCCAGATTTGTCTCATTTTCTTCTGGTGCAAGATTGCCTCCCACCTTAGTTAGCAAGGTGTGATTCTAATTCAAACGGAGTGCGGCACTGCAGCCTTCAAATGATTCCTCACTCCGCTTCCTACCCTGCAGTGGTGTTTCCATTTTGAAAGATGATCTTGTTAATTAAATTAACCTTAATTGATGAAACATTTGTGTGTGAACAGGGATTTGAAGGGGGAAATATTGAGGATTCTTACGTATTCCAGCCCCAGTTTGGAACCAGCATCACTCCACCACCCTCACACACAGTTCATCAGAGAATTAAATACATAGAATCAGCTTGCACATACTCATCATTGAACCTTCTTAACCTTTTCCTCAAACTTGCTTTAACTTCACCTAAAAAAAGAGGGTTTCTCCTTCACTCTTTATTCACCTATCAATTTGTTGAGACACTATTATGGACTTTGGACAATAGGGACATATATTCTGGACATTGTTCATGTTATGCTTGAATCTGCCTATGACAGATTGCCATTTTATTTTACTTATATGGTAGTCAAAGAAAACACTAGATCCAGAATCTGAAGTTCTTTAGATTAACAGAAAAGAACTACCTTTTTATTTTTTGAGGAGAGTAATGACTAACTCAGAAATTTGAAATTTTTAAATATTTGGCACAATAGGAAATTTCCCTTTGAATTCTTAATTAAAATGCCATTAATGCCTAGTTTATTTTAATTTTAGCTGTCTGAATGAAATCATTTTAGGAGCCCTTATTTTTATTTCCCTTCCAAATGTAGACATGGTGCTAGGAGTAAAGATACTAAGAGAATAAAGACCAAGACACAATCTCTCTTCTCAAGGAACTTACCACTGAAGTAGGGGAGATAGACGAGTAAATACATATTATATTATGGTGTATACTAAGGACAATGACAAAAGTAAGCAGGGTATTCAAGGGTGACTAACCTGGCCTGGAGAAGTGGGAGGGAGTCAGGAAGTTTTCTCCAGAGTTGACACCGGTATTTAAGCACCAAGATGAGCTTGCCTGATTGGGTGAGTTAAGGATGAGCAAGGGATGCTCTCCAGACCGAGGAAACAGCAACAAGGCAGAGAAAATATTAATTGGCAGCTGAAACCATAATGTAATTAAAAGACACTTACTCTGAACCTGCTTGACCTCACCAACACCAGGCACTACACAGTGCCGATTTTTTATTATTCGTAATTCAAAACTCTCTATGACATGTTGTTATTACTCCTCCTCTTTCAGAGGGGATGAAACAATGGTTTAGAGAGGATGCGTATTTTCCCAAGGTCCAACAGCAGTGACTGAACTGCAGTCCGGTCCATCTTAGCCTGACTCCAGAGGGGCTTGCTTCCACTTCTTTTGGGTAGATTCAGTGTGAAATTGGACTGAAAGAAGGCATATGTTTCTCTGGTTGGTTCAATTTCCTGCTAAATGATGTGCCCATTTATGATAATTATGGATAATGTATTCAATTAAAGATAACTGAGATTACATAGGGACTCAAGCGTTTTAACAAGCTTTTGGGTATAAAATATGAACCTGAGCTTGAATTTGATGATTGGATCCTTTTTATGAAATATAAATGAAAAGCTATTTTTTTTTTGACATGTAAGGCAACCATTTTCAAAACCAAGGCTTCATAAAGAAGTCCTCTATCTGTTTATTTTATGATTGGAGATGAAGAGGTTGGTGTTGGTGAGGTCAAGGCAGAAACATTCATAGGCTTTTTCTCCTCAAGGAAAAAAACAACAAAATGATAATATAAATTAATAGCACATTAAGTTTGGAAGTTTTAGATATAAGAATTATCAGAAAGTACACACCCAAATTATCGCCTTCCTGAAGTACAATCAACATACAACAGATGGAGCTTGTGCACGTTTATATGCCCCATAGGATAACAGCATTGATGCAAGCCCACTGTGCATCTTTTGAAATGTAATATATTTCACTGTATTCAAGATCTATTTAGTGCACCCAAAGGATTGCCTTGTATTCTGTCCCTGGTGTTGTAAACCTAGTAGAGCAGACTAGTAATTATTCCATTTCCTCAAAGTGTTTGAAATTTGTAAGCACAGAATGAGTGCCTGTGCACTCATTCCCAACTATGTTTTCATACCTCATACTCCATGCAGTCAGCATAATTTGGGGCCACCACACTGGTTTCTGTAGGCCATCATATTGGTTCCTAAGGATAAAAAGATTACATCTGACATCTGCCCATTGTAATGAGGCACCACACATCTATTCTACTAATCACCAGCTAGCCCATCGAACAATAAAACAGAGATGTGGGCATTGGGTACGGGAAGACATGGAAGGGCACAGCCAATTACGCCATAATTAGGGAGGGCTCCAAACATCTGTCACAAAGGTGGTACTTGCATTTAGAAGGATATTCCTCAGTGTGAGACCTGCAGCAGCAAAGGCATGGAGGCATGAAAACGTGCAGGTTTTAAAAACAGGAAAGTTACAATCAGGCCAGAAAGAGAGGCTCCTGTGTGGAAGGAGAGAAGAAAGTGCCTAACAGTATTTGATTTTCTGGTCTTCTAGAGAGGTAATTGCTTCATTAATTTGTTAAGTTTATAAGCTCCCTGTCCTTGTCATTGCTTTCCATTCAATCAATACAATTCTGTGTTTTACCCGAACCTTTTTCTGTCAAAATCAGGCTATGTTATCCAGGCAATGCATAGCAGCCCATGAGAATAGATGGGGCAAGAGCACTTTCTTTTTAATGAAAAGGTAGAGAGTTTGACAAATATTAATAAAATATAAAGTTACGCTTTATGGAGTTTTTATTGATGAGACCCAGAGTTTAAACTTGTATTTGAAAGAGGATTGTAGTATAGGTAAGCAGCATGAGAGATGCCCCAGTCGAGATGTAATTGTAGTCTTTGGAGAGAACTTGCCAGCACATTCAGTGTGTTTATAAGACAGCTACCTGTGAGGCCTGAATTCTGAAACAATAACAATCCAAGTTCTTATATATATGCCCAGGGAGGGATGAAGGGACAATATTTGTCAATAAGTTGGCTCAATTCATTTTTTCATTTTTTAATAAAATATCTTAATATAAACTTTATAACAATGCCTGTCTTGTATTTAAGATATTCACTGAAATAGGAAAAGGAATATGCTACCTGAACACTTACCCTGAGATGAAATATCCTCTGACACACGTGTCATAGGTTCGCCATCACTGTCCTAGGTGATGTGGGTTATCCTACAGTTTAAAAAGAAATCTCTAGTTAACGGTATGCATGCGGAAGTATTTAGTTAGATGGGTACTGATGTCTGTAATTCGCTTGGAAATGCATAAAAACCGGATAGACTGATAGTTGGCCAGAGGGTTGGACTAGTGGATAGATATATGAGAAAGCAAGGATAGTGAATATTAATAAATGACTTTAGGTGATTTTTACTGTAAAATTCTTTCAACTTTGCTATATGCTTGAAATTTTTCACTGTAAAATGTTGGGGAAGATTGTGGAGTGAAAGCAATTACTATGTAGTTGTTAATTTCATGGCATTGACAATGCTCCCAAATCATGGGCTTCCCATATTTAATTCCAAACGATAGAAATGGAGTCAGTCACAAAGCTTGATGATTTCTCTCTGCTCTGACTTTTTCTCTAAACTACCCAATTGACTTGTTAAGAGGCGGAATGTCTTAACTTGAATGGCCAAGGTAAGGAGCTCCTGGCCAGGACCCCTCCAAGGATGACGGGAACACCACCAAATGAAGCCAATTTCAGTGGAACATCTGCTAAGGCAAGTCTCCTAGTACTATTTTGAAATCCGAGAAACTACTTTCCAAGCGCTCTTGTCTTGGCCTTCCGTTGGAAGCAGTCCACGTTTGGTGGGTCATGCAGGAAACGTCCAAAGTGGTAGCCACTTTGTGTCCCTATCTCAGCATCCAATATGTAAGTGGCATAACCTCCAACACCTGAAATTTTGGTCTCATACAGAGAAGTCTGGATGCCAGAAGTCAACTTCAAATAGGCTGCTTCTAGAGACTAAGTGTAGCAACTCAAATGAATGACTTTAATGAGACTAAAGGGCACTGACTAGATGAATCTCTTTTAAAAAGTCACTTGTCAGTTTTGACCTGTATGACACATAACTTGCTGACATCCGGATCTCATAGGTTAAGCTAAAGGTTTACATTTTTAGCAGTGAGATAATTGATACAAAATGGTTCCTTGCCCTTCAGTCATTTTTGTTAAAATTCTGACTGTTGTGTGTTGTATTATGTCCCACAAAAAAACTATGTTGAAGTCCTAACCCCGAGTGCCTGTGAAGGTGACCTCGTTTGGAAATGGGGTCTTTGCAGGTGTAACAAGTTAAGATGAAGTCATGCTGGAGTTGGGTGGGCCCCTTACGACTAGCATAGTTTTAAGAAAACACAGACAGGTACCCAGGGAGGAACTCCCTGCGACAATAAAGGCAGATGTTAGAATGATGGATCTACAAGCCAAGAAATGTCAAGATTACTGGCAACCACCAGGGCTGCGAGAGAGGCATGGAGCAGGCTCTCCCTCAGAGCCTCCAGAGGGAACCAAACTTGCCAATATCTTGATTTTGAATGTCTAGCTTCCAGAACTGTGAGAAATACATTTCTGTTGTTTTAAGCCATCAAGTTCATGGGATTTTGCTATGACAATCCTAGGATACAATACACTGGCCAAAATGATGGAGTCCTGCAGACACAACTTCAAGGATCAATATGATCATACATAATCTCTTCCTGTTTTCTATAATCTCACTGTTCATTTCTTTATTTCTTAGAGCCACTCCATGTCATAAATGATGATTTCAACCTCAGTTAGAAAATACTAAAATGAAAATATAGGGGAAGGTTCACCAGTAGGAGCAGTGACTAATTGTGGGTCACATTTAGGTGGTAATGCCTGCAAGACATTCTGGTCAGATTGTGATTTTTGCTCAGAGAAGGATGATTATAACTCTTTGGTAAAATTCATCCTCTCCCTGCTAACAGACTTTCTCCAAGTGAAAGGAGTGATGGAAAAATAATTTTGTAAAAAAAACAACAAAATTTAAGTCACTTCTGGCTTATTTTAAATAGATTTTTTTTCTGCCTTTGTCCTGAATTTCCTCACTGAATTATATTTTCCTGGTCTTGTACTTAGAACACAAATACACATAAAGGTATGATATAATTTTTCTCATTAAAAATAAGTGAAAATTTTTTAACCATTTAGAATTGTGAGTTTAATTTCCTTAATTTGTTGGGATTTTCATGGTAAAGTTCTTAAAATTTGGCAAAAGGATGAAAGTAAAAGAGTAAAACTTCGATTGCCATTTTCCTTTATTAATTCGGAGCCACATTGCTGAGAAGCTGTATTTCTGGGCATCAGGATATGAGGCAGCAGACCTTGAACGTTCCCAGAATTTAGGGTCACTTGCTGTTATTGGGTTATACTCAATAAGTGATTGGCTAGAAGGAAATAATCTGCATTATGTGGTCATTGCAACCTGTGTGGCTTAGGGCAAGGATGGTCATCCTGAGTAATGATAGGAGCGAGAAACTCCTGGAGAAGAGATTTAAAATAATGCTTTCTGAGGCTCTTATAACTGCTGTAAAATGGCTTCCCCCTGCTGCCACACCACATAACCTTGTGAATCTCTACCTCTTGATGTCTTTGTAGCTCTCTCAAAGGAGGTACTACAAACCCTTGGAATCGCGGCATCAAAAGTCGTGATTGAATTTTTCCCTTTCTTTCTGTTCTGTGGCTTTGGATTCCCTACTAAAGAGACTCGTGGGGCCCCGGGTAATGTGCTGGCTGCTTAGGAATAGTCAGGCTAGTGAGAACAAGTGTGAGCTCATAAGTGTACTTTTCTGCTAGGAAATAAACGTGCCAGTGTTCCAGCTGAAAAGGAATGGGATGGAACCGTTATACTGGTTGGTTTGGGAAGAGCTGTGGACACTCTCAAGTGTGGGAGTCTGTAAACCAAGTGGTCTTCCTAATCCCAAACCATAAACTGGTCAAAGGCTATGTGACCTGTTGCATGATTTTAGGTTTTGCCTTCCAAATCCTTATCTGTGTGTCCACTGGTTCGAAAGGAAGTATTGGTTGAGCAACTTTTTTTTTAACCTATATTTCTTTCCTATACCCTATCAATCAAAGCCCTCATGTGTCCATTAGAATGGAATTTTTTTTTAAAAAAAATATCTTCTTCAGATCTTGTGTCTCAAATGGAAATAACATAAAAACCATATCTGAGTTCATAATTGCTTTTTCCTGTGGTCTCTTACCACATCCCATTTTACAACATGTTGCCTCTGTGTAACTCTGAATCCCCAGACTGGTCATACAACATCAAGAATTTAATCAGGTATCATTAGGGACAACTGGTTTTTTGCTGGGGGTGAGGAGGTTGGCCTGTTTATGAAGTAAACCTACCTGCTCCATCAGCATGAGGGCTGGGCTTTGGCTTGTTGTTGCTTCATTGCCCTTCTCTGCTGGGTGTCACCAGCCTTCCTTTACCTGCTTGAGGGTGTGTCTCAGAACACGGTTCTTAGCGCATAGCTCTGGCGATTGCTTCATGGTCACTGCAGGTCACCACTCGGATCTCTCTTCCCAGCTCCCTTTCCAAACTCCTGCTACTGTCCCAGAGAAGCCCATCCCATGGCTCACACTGCCCTCGCTTAACCAAGTTCTGAAAGCCTGCTGGGGTCACTGAGCACAGAGGCGCCTAAGGCTTTCCTTAGACAGACTTAGTCACCAATCTGTAGCTGTGCCAAGGGCTTCTGTCCACACTAGTTAGGGCATTGAGCTTCTCCAGATGAGCGATCCTTTAGTTAGATTTGCCCTGTCACACTGGTTGGCACCTTTACCACTCACTGTACATACTTAGACATGTTTCATAAATAGCTATTAAATGAATGAAGTCTCCAAAGGGTATTGGGGGCTTTGCCTAGAGAGTATGGAAATGAAACGCTAACCATGCACAACGCTTAAGGCTATTGCATTGACCATTTTGCTTGGAGCCAAGGTGCTCTTCCAAGAGGAAATGGAGCTGTGAGTAAACCGAATGATGTTTGCTTGATGAGATGGTCTCTCTCCAAAACACTGGCCACTTGCAGCAGAATGAAGCTAAGAGCAGAGAACACAGCTCTGGGGAAGAAGGTGGAAATAGCTCTTGGGGTCTCTGTGTACGTAGTTTGGCTAATTATGAAAATTATAGGAAGAAATGATAGCCATTTTGTCTAAGAAGAATATGCAGGCTCGTTATACTTAAGTAATAATCTGCAGAGACTGCAAAGTGGGTTCTGGTACCAATCGCCACTTCTCACTCTTAGGAGAATGATAGTAACAAAGGAAGTGGTCTGGACTCAGGTGTGTGCCCTGTGGCTCTTGTCCTCACCATCTGTACTGGGTTAATTTCTGCCCTTCAAGCCCCTCACCACCCCAGGTGCGCAGCCAGGGAGGGACCTCAGGAGGTTGGCTCCAGGGCGTGTCCGGCCCATCTCACCCAGCCCCACCCTGCTGGCCACCTTCTAATTAATTTCCTTTCAAAGTGCACGGATCTGTGCACTGGGCCTCTAGTGTTTATTATATTTCTGGTAGCATTCTCATATATTCACTCACCTAGAAAATGCTCTCAATTATTTTTCATGCCAAGTACAGTTTTGGCACATGGAAGGAGTTTATGGAATGAATGAATGAATGAATGAATGAATGAATAAGTGATCTTAGGAGGGTCGTTTGGCATCCTCAATGGACAACAATAATGTGGGGGCCCGGGCATGGAACAGGAAACAGGAAACAGGTGGGACCCTCCACTCAGACCCAATTGATGGAGGCAGAACTGGGACAAGAGGGGACGTTGCAGGCTTAGGCAAGATGATGGAAACAAAGGCACAGCTGCCCACTTTGTCCATCGTCTTGTGAGTGATATCTGTGCACTCTTCGCTGGAGAGTCCTCAGCCCACATGCTGAGGTTTCCATGCATTTATCTTTGTAGATAGAGGAGGAAGATTTTAAGATAGGGAATGAATTAAATGCTTTTAAATATTCTGAAAATATTTAAAAAGACAACATATCAGAGTATATAAGAGCATAGATTCTGGAACAGACTCTAGATTTGAATCAGGGAAGCTGTGTGACCTTGGGCAACTTATTTAAACTCATAATGCCTCAGTTTCCTCAACTATAAAGTGGGAATGAAGACCACAACAATACCTACCTCATTCATATAGTTGTTATGGGAATGAAATGAGTTAATTTTAATAAAGTACTTATAACAATGCAAGAACTGTAGTAAATGATATATGTGCCGAGCCAGCTCAGCCAAGGGTTCACAAGCCTGAGTGAGGGCGGTGAAGGATGGAGAAATGACAGACAAAGAGAATAAGCTGGGTCTAGGTGGATCTTCCTGTGCCTGGCTGAGGCCACAGAGAGAGATCCAGAGGCAAGCTGAGCCTTTATTTTATAGCCAGAGGTAAACAAGGTAGTGGTCACCATAGTGACAATGTTCTTGTGAGTTCCACTTGTTTTGGCAGCATCTCCCTCAGCCCATTAACTACCCAGATAGGATCTAGGGAGGTCATAAGGTCAAGCCTAATTATGCTAAGAGGACTATGCCCTCTAAGCTGTAACCCTATAGCTGCGCCCCAACAAGTCAGTCTGAGGCTTAACCCTATAGCTGCGCCCTACAGATATATAAATGTATGTTAAATATAAACAAACAGTTGTCTTTGGGGAGAGGTGTGTTGGTCTCTGGTCTCTACTTCTGTTGCAAATACTCTATTATCTTCTTTAGAAGATGCAGAAACCCATGATGTCTGCATGAAATTTAAGGAGCATGTGTTGTCGATTTAAACCTTGCATTTGGTGGAGAGTTAAACCTCTCCTGCCCAATGAGATGTCTGAAATGGAGCCACAGTTGATTGCTCTTTGGTTTTCATTCTGCTTCCAAAATCTGAGGGAACATCCATTAGAGTTTGGGAAGAACTGCTCTCCCATTAGCACTGCAAGCCCTGAGTTTTCATGAGAAGCTGGAGGGAAGAACTGGTTTTCAAACACTTTAATTACCCTCTGAGGACATACCTTGCTCAGTTTGTCTGATTTGTGAATTAAATGACTTCACCTGGTCCTGGAGGGACCCGACAGCTCAATCTCTTCATCCTCACCTCACTGGTGACATTCTGGTGACTAAAGCCACCACATGCACATTCATATTCTGAATCCAATCAGGTGGCATGCTGCTTACTGACTCATTTGAGTTGTACAGAGGCTTATTTCAGGAGGACTAAAGGAAATGAATGCTCTCTCCATTATTAGAAAGTTCTTGGGAACATTGGTTTTTATCCTCTAAGGCAAGTATTGTACCAATGCTGAGCCCAGAGGAATGAAAATAAAAGTAAGAGGAAATGGGTAGAAAATTATAATGATTGGGAAGTCTGGGGACAAAGTGAACTTTGTAGACTGAAGTGGTGGGGTTGGTAAGAGGCAGGAGGCAGGATGAAGAACACACTGATCCCCATGCTACCTGGAAAATATCTGCATTCCTGCTTGGCATGATTGTCTTGTTTGACCAGTTTTATTCAAACATTCATCCATCTGGCAAGATTCAGCTTTGCTGAATTCAGAGTCAAAGAACAGTTTATAATGAAAGCCCTTTATTTTGAATTTGAGAGCAATCTGTGTGATGGGAATGACATCTATACTTGGGTTTCTAAATTCCATCCCTTTATCCTCTTAATAGTCATCTACTTAGACTATTTCTTCTCTGAGGACCAAGTCCCAGGTCCTTACATATGGCAGATCTCAAAGGCCATCAAAATGGATACCTGTCTTGCCCTAGCTCCGTGGTCGGCAAACCAAGGCTCGCAAGCCACATGCGGCTCTTTGGCCCCTTGAGTGTGGGTCTTCCACAAAATACCGCCACACTCAAGGGGCCAAAGAGCCGCATGTGGCTCATGAGCTGCGGTTTGCCGAGCCGCAAGTTTGCCGACCGCTGCCCTAGCTGGTTTGGCTCAGTGGATAGAGCATCATCCTGACAACTGAAGGGTCCCGAGTTCAATTCCGGTCAAGGGCATGTACCTCAGTTGCAGGCTCAATCCCTGGCCCTGGTTGGGGCTCATGTGGGAGGCAACCAATCCATGTGTCTCTCTCACATCGATGTTTCTCTCTCTCTCTCTTGCTTCCTTCTACTCTCTCTCTCAAAAAAAAATCAATGGAAAAATATCCTCAGGGGAGGATTAACAACAACAACAAAAATGGATACTTGTCTTCGGTTTCTGGGCCTCCCAAGAAGGCACGTAGCTCCCCCGACAGCCTGCTATCTGCTACTGAAAACCTGAACACACCCTTCCCTCCTCCTTTACCAGACTCCTGACCCGTCACAAGGATGGGACTGTCAATCAGACTCACACAAAGCAGAGATCTTACCCAGGCTCAAGCTTTACTAAGCATTTCAAGGAGACAAAGACTGAGCAGGAACCTGTCCAGGGCTGCCAGCTCCATGTCCTCAGGCCCTTTCTCAAAGTACTGGATCGTTTCTGGCCCGGGTGCATCTGCGTAGTTGTGAAGCAATGTGTGCTGTCGAGTCGCTCACTTAGAAGACGACCATTTTAGTCTCGAGACCTCTCCCCTTTCTATTCAGCAGGCTCCACAGCTTACATGACTTTTCAGAGAGCCCTGCCCCAGAAGTTCACAAATCTCTTTTGTTTAGCAGAAGCGATCCTGGGCAAGCTGGTACACATGGCTGAGCCTGTCCCACCACCAATTCAATTACTTTGCTAGGCAGGAGACCTGCCATTAATATCTTTACAAGGATATTAAATCAAGTCACATTCTTTCCTTCCTGCAATCCATTCTTCCTGCCCACTTAACAGCAGGGAGAATGGGTTGCAGGCGTGCTAATCTTGTCCTCCTGTGATAAAGTGGCTGCTCACTGGAAGGCCTGGGGGAGCATGGCTCTGGGGAACCCATGTTGAAAGCATTCTTCCCAGAGTCCACTCTTCTTCTCATCAAAGGAAAGAGCCACGTTCTGAGACCTTCCAAAACAGTAGACAGTGAGCAACTCCTTTTCTACTTGAATTGGAAATACTTCTTCCTGGCAAATTTTGCCCTTTGTTATGTTTTGCTTGCGTTCCCCAAGCTGTCGCCATTTCCTGTGAGAAGGAAGTAACCCGGCCCTAGAAGATGCTCTTGGCCACAGGACAAAACCACAGCACGCACCACAGAGAGCAGCTGCCTCGGCGCCCGGGAGACGCTCCAGTTTTGTGAAAGTCTCTGAGCAAAACCCATTCAGGTCTCTCGGTGATGCTTGTCTGAAGCGGCCCATCCTTGATCACACTTTTTATGTGACTCTGAGATCGAAACAGAATTAGCTGTTACTTACGAGGATTGGCGACTGAGGCTTTGTCACCAAACGGAGCATCAGCAGGTTTGATCCAAGGTCTCTGTAACTCTGACCCTGCATCCTCACCTCCTGCTACTTTGCTTCTCCTTCATTGCTTAGATCCCACCAAACAGCTTTGTTTCATTAATCGATTTAAATTTTATTTTTTTTGCAAATGAACAAGGGTGGCTTATTGTTTTGCCAGGGCACAGACACCCATGAGTATGGAGCTCTCCTCAGGACTGAGCTTTGGCGGGTTTTCCCATCTACCTGCATAGATGTGGGCTTTAAGTTATGATCACCTGATCTTCTTCCCCTTCCCCTTCCAATCTTCTTTCAAGTATTACCTATAATATATAAATGTGTTACATGCATTTATAAATATATAACACTTATGTGTATATATGTGTATACATATATGTGTGCCCATGATGCCACAAGATAACTCTGTTTCTGGGTAAATGCAATCCAGTGATAATACTGCAGAACTTAGGTCAAATACTGGCAAACTAAAGGTCAGAATTTAATTAGAAAGGACATGCTGAGAGGCACTAAAAAATAATCACACAACTCTCAAAATAATCCATGCTTTGAAATGAAGAGTAGGTTAGACCCCTGTCTTGCCAAGGCATCAGTCCGATACACAGATCACCACGCATTTCTGTAAGCGATACGCAGACCCTTATTTTACCCTTCTGGTTTCTTCAGAGTCACATGAAATGTTATATAACCTTCAGTTTCCTAGGGACTGCGATTTCACAAGAACAGCACACTTTACAAACACAATATAGGAATAGCATTTGATTTTTATGACTTGTGGTTCTCCGTCAACAAACACTGATAAAACACATGCTATGTGCCAGGCATGACATTTTAAAAAATGAACAAATACATTAGCCTTTGAGAACCTCAGAGCTTAGAAATTAAAATATATTAGGCTTGTAAGGAGCACTAAGGTTTAATCTCTTTGCTACATTAAAAATGCAGTGACTTTTAGGGAACACAGGGCATGCCCCCCACTCCTGAAGTTGGAGGGGGCGCTGTAGGAGTCCAGGCTCCTCCCTGCATGCAGGGGCCACAGGGCAGGTGACATGGCAGTGCCCGGAGCACTGGGTAGCAGCTAGTGCGACTGGGCTTTCGCTCTTCCCTCCCAACTCGGTGGGTGCTCCTGGGTAAGCACTGAACCTCTCTAAGTCTTAGCCTCCTCATGCATAGCAGGGAGCATCCCTCCCTGCTCACCTCATGCCCTCATCATGAGGCCACATGAGAAAATACGCACACAAAACATTTTGAAAACTGTCAGGTATTTGTAAGCTCCCTGAAGGCACACATTTTTGTCTGTTCTGCTCACATTTGCATCCCTAGCATCAAAAGAGTGATGAATCATGATAAATGCACAATAATATTTATTAAATAAATGCCCAGCACAATTTAAAAAATCTTGCTTTTTTGCTCTAAACAATTCAAAATTATGGTAATTGATTCTTTTTTTTTTACAAAAGGAAAGACTCATTTGGTATAACTTCTAGGGTCGCCACACCTTAGGGCTGGAAGAGATCTTACAGAGCACCCCATCAGCCTGCAGGGTGACCAGTTCCCAGACTCAGTCCTTGCTGGGGCTTGTCCAGCCACCAAGGACACTCTCGGGCCACCTGTCAAGTTCCCCTCAGTCAGCTGAAACCTGCCTCCACCTGAGGCCACAGAACAATTCTCCCTCAGCTCCTCCACCTTCACATACTTAACGATGGTATCCTCTCCCTGCCCTCAGGTTTCTTGTGTCCAGGCTAAACTGGATTCTCATTTATAAACTAAGTAAGATAAGTAGAAAATTAGAATTTTTGAACAAAAACATTTACTAGCGTCTGACTGCTGTTACCCACACAGGCTCTTGTAAAGGTGGGCATTGCTGGCACCACCTGTTGGTGAACATCTGAAAACTATCTGCAAATGTAAGGTAAAAATTAAAGTACAGAGAGAATAACTGCTGGGAAATTTGTTCTACCTGCCATTATAGAAGATGAATGCAAATATCATTGCAGCAAAATGTATAGTAGAAAAAACCTAGAATCTACCTCTGTGTCAATAATGAGATAGTTAAATAAATGTGGCACCCACTCAGCTAAATACTCCAGCTATGAACAGTTGATGCTTATAAAGCTTATATAGTAAAATAGAAAATGCCTATAATATAATGGGATTAAGTGAAAAACTACAAATTTATAGGTACCATGTGATTACTATGTAAAAACAGTTGTAAACAGCCGGGTTTACCACAACCTAAAAGTAAATGCAAAATGCTCTCCTTGGTAGTGTTATGTTAGGGAAGTTATAGAACATTTCCTTTTCTTCTCTTCAGCTTCCTATAAAATGCAGATGCTACTTTGAAAATAATAAAATTTTATTTCAACATTCCTTTCTGAGCTTTTATACACACACACGCACACGAACGCACATACACATGTATCTCCTTTTCCTCCCCTTCAACCTTCTCTTCAACCTTCTTCACATTGAGTCATTTTCTACAAAATAAAGACACATATTTTGGTGGAGTCAAAAATATTGAGACTAGTACTAGTGAGAATTTGAGGAGAGGCAGCAGTAAGCTGATTGCTTCTCAAGAGCATGTTCCTGTTCTTGTTAAACCTGAGTTTCCCCCTCTGTAAATTGCTTCTCAGGAGCATGTTCCTGTTCTTATTAAACCTGAGTTTCCTCCTCTGTAAAGTGGGGCTGATAATAATAGAGTATGAGCTCTGAGGATTAGTGGCTTCTCCTCTTGAGATGGTAACATCACAATAGATTTAAAATTGCGTGTGTGGCTTCTCCTCTTGAGATCGTAACATCACAATAGATTTAATATTGCGTGTGTGTGTGTGTGTGTGTGTGTTTCTGTCTATAGATGTGAGTTGTGCAGGACGACAGGAGGGGAAGGGAGTCAAGGGTGACGGGGCTGTGGCTGAGAGGGAAAGGCAGCCTCTCCCAGGCAAGTTCACCAGGGCCCCTGGCTGCCTGATGCTCCTGGAGAGGAGGGAGAAACAAGGAGGGTGTGGAATGACTCAGCCTCGGTCTGGACCAGCGGTGCAGGGGTTTCTGGGAGGCAAGTGGTGATGGGTTTCCATTTCAGTGGTGTCATGTTGGGGCACTGCATCCGGGCGAGTTTGTGTTCTGTGTTGGCAAGGACACACTGGCTTGAAACCAGAGAATAAAATCCTTCATGTAAAGACGATGAGTGCAAAATTCCTCCTCGGCTAAGGGACCGGGAAGAGGCAGGTGGAGGGACGGTCGACTCCATGGGAAGAGGAAGCCACGCAGGGCTGCAGACATTAACTCGTCCTCCTCCCTGGAGAGCAGACGGGCAGACTGAGAGGCATGAATCCCTACAGAACACCCCCATGGCTGGAACCTCCAATATCAGAACTGGAGTCAACCTGTTTTTCCATTTTGGATAATTCCTGCATGCTTTGATATGATTTAAGGAATGGTAGGAAACAAGGAGCCAGGACAAGCCGGTCTCCCTTTTCCACTTGCTGTTGGAGAGTCAATGAGCCCAGTCCCAGTGCACCAAGCTTCTTCATTACTGTGAGGGTAAACAAATAAGAAGCCACCAGAACTTCACTCTCAAATGTACAGTTTGATTTTGAGGAAAAGAAATATTTGTGTATCCGTGTATTAGAGTTTCAGGCTACAAGTTATGGCCACAAGGCTGTAGTTTCTCCCTGGTGCACTGTGTCTCTTTGGTAGTGTAAAATAAAAAAATAAAATAAAATGTATTCTAGTTGACATTTCAGAGTGGCTGGCAGCCCCGTCTTCCTGATTGAATGCCAAACATGAATTAAAATACATTCAATGTTTTGTCTGCCTGGTGCCACGCTCTGTGGGTGGAAGTCTGTGCAGTTCTGTTGGAGGGGAAATAGGATGAACAACAAGAGGGAAGGAAGCTCCAGGCAAATACCGGAGCATCAGAAGGGAGGGTGTGGGAGGAATATCACCAGGAGGGGCCCTGTGTGTGCTCCTAAGTGCCTAGGCCATTCCCTGGTGGGTGCCTCCTTCCTGGAACAAAAGGGAACAGCTGGCAGAGGAAAGCAGCTTACATATGTTCAAGAATGATTGTGCTAGTTTGAAAAGAGCAGCAGTATAAAGCCAAGGCAAGGCAATGAGATCCAATCTATGCAACGAGAAAGAAAAAGGTGACGACTCTCAGGTCACCTAGGAAAGTAGGGGGAGAGCTTCAACCATTCACGACTCAGGAGAGATTCACAATTAGAACATGGCCAACTGCAGCCTGTGTGTCTCATATCTTAGAAGTTCAGCTTTCCAAACATTTACCTCCTATTTATTTTCTGAAACTGAATTGAGCAACTGTATTGTTGAACTGAGTTGTGCTGTTCCCTTGGATAACTTTGCATAGTGGAGTGTGTGTGTGTGTGTGTGTGTGTGTGTGTGTGATTTTGCCTTAGATTTGGATGCATGGTATTTTTTGAAGGAACTGAATCAGAGAGGTAACTGTGTTGTATTGTATATTTTAACACCTGAAAACAATGTCATTTTTTTCTCTCGGCATTTTTTCCAGTTGGTCCTCGCCTCATTTTTGGACTCACTGAAACACTGCCAAGTCTTCCTCACAGACACATTAGCTACTGGGGACATGTTCTTCTCTGAGACAGGTCTGGAGTTTACTGCTTCCTGCTGGGCACCTTGGCATGGGTCCTAGTCAACTAGAAAATAAATGGAGCTGTCCCAGGTCTTGGGCCAACACAGCCCCTGCCTTCCAAATCCTGAAAGCAGCCAGCCGGCCAGTGCCAGAGCCCACAGTCCCTTATTGACTCTCTACCTCCTTTAACCTATCTCCTCTCCAACTTTACAGTGGGTTACCTAATGCCTCCAGGTATCTCCCCGCCTCCCCCATTCATTCTGTTTCCAAATCTTTATTACTCAGACACTTGGTAACACACTTGTTGAGTTTCATTGTTGTTTCTCTTTTTCCACAAGAAATTTCTTTGAGGAGGTAAGAGAGCAACCAAAGGACTTGTATGCATGCATATGAGCATAACCAATGGACACAGACAGTAAGGGGGTAAGGGCATGTGCTAGGGGGTGGGGTGGCCGGGGAGAGGTCAATGGGGGGAAAAGGAGACATACGTAATACTTTAAACAATAAAGAATTTAAAAAATTTCTTAACTAGAAGGTGTCACCTTGTGCAGCTGGAAGGGCATATTTCTTATGTTTCCTCATGTACCCCTCCTGCCCTCCCCCAAAGTTCCCCATTCCAGGTAGGGGTCCAGGATAAAACAGGGTGCTCACCACTGAATGAACAAATCACTGAATTTTTCAAATGATGATTCCGATATATTTTTTACCTGCTGCAGTTCCTTGATTTATTTTCTTATTCTATCCACTGGTAATTTATTTACTCAGTTATTTCCTCTCAACTCTGTCTGCAACTTCTCTCTTCCTTCTGGGTCTTTGTTCTCAATCTATAAACATATTTAAGTCTCTGAAATGAATAAGTGAATAAAAATTGGGAAAAAAACACCCCACAACCTTTCTCGTAACTCCTCAGCCTATTCACTTATTCAACACATGTCCCTGTGCCTACTAGGTGCCAGGTACCCTTGCTGGTGCTGGATGGAGACAGGACAGTTGCTGCTCTCATGGGGCTAGTGAGGGACTCAGATAATCAGTATGCAAACAACAAAGACTCCACTGCAGCTCTGTTGCTCAAGGCCAGGACAGTTAGAGCCTTTGTTAGAAGACCTTCCATCAGCCTTCCTGTAGGCTGACATGGCCTTGGTGATAGAATGTGGGCTGGATCTAGTCCCTTGGGCTTTCACAGGCTTGCACAAAAGTCCTCAGCAGTCCCACTACATTTCCCCTCTGCAGCCTCCTCCTTAAAGTAGCCTCTAATTACAGCCATACGCCTTAACCAGCAGCAATCTGGCCTCGGTTCCTACCACATGACCTCCAAGCAAAAGCCAATGGGTGTCAGTTCTTAATCATGACCTTGACTCTTAGACACTATTGTCCATTTCTCATCAGGTTCTACTTTCTCTTGTTCACCTTCTATTTCTCTAACTGTCTTCCTTGTAAGTTCATGTTCCAAGCTTCTGATATCAACCTCCTTCTCTTGTCTTTTCACTTCATGTTCTCATGGAGCTATTTTCCCCATTCCCACAGCTTCCACACATCTCTCCAGTAATGAATTCCAAGTTGTTTTCAAATTGCCATGCCCATATTCCCAAGACCTGGCTCACGCGCACACGACCCATGCAGGGGACCCACGGGACCCCTGCTTCAGAGGGCCCTCATTTGATAGTTTATACTCTGTGGTTACCATATTCAAATTCTTAAAAATGTTATTTTTTACTTTGAATTTGTGTTTTGTAAATGCATTAGTTTGCTGGTTCTGCCATAACAAAATACCGTCGACTAGGTGGCTTGAGCAACATAAATTTATTTTCTCAGTTCTGGAGACTGGAAGTCCAAGATTAAGGTTCCAGCAGAGCTGTTTCCTCTGTGGGCTGTAAGAGAAGGACCTGTTCCAGGTCTCTCTCCTTGGCTTGCAGATGGCTGTCCTCTTGCTGCCTCTCCACATGGTTATCCTCTGCCCATGAGTGCTCCTGTATCTGTGTCCTAATCTCCTCTTATAAGGATATTGCTCAGATTGGATTAGGGCCCACTCATATGTCCTGATCTAATCTTAATAACCTCTTTAAAGGCCCTGTCTCCAAATACAGTCAGACTTCGAGGTACTAAGGATTAGGAGTTCAACACAGGAATTTGGGGAACACAATTCAACCCATAATAGTAAGTGAAGTCTGGTGGGACAATGGAGCGTGCACTGAGGGCTTACAGTCTTGGCTCACTATGGTCCTGTTTTCTGCTGCTTTCCTGGGACATGGTCTCATTTGCCAGTACTCTGCCTCCCGGCCTGCCGGCTGCCCAACTATCCTCTCCTTCTGCCCTTAGAGAGAATCCTGGTGCAGATGCTGCGAAGGTTGGGATCCAGCCATCCTTGCTGGATGTGACACTTCACATTAGGAGGTGATTTGGCAGGGCCATGTATTGCACCTACTCCCAAGGATCCAGTGCATCCTGGCAGGTGTTGCAATCCATTGGGGGGTTACCTGTGGTTCATGGGTTGCGCTGTGGCTGTGGCAAGGGAAAATCTCTTTCCCACCTCCTGGCCCTGGGTCAGTCAGCGCCTTTGAGAATCTGACTAAAATGATCCAACCTCTCCTGTGAAAAGTTGCCATTCATAATAACATCCATAATTGTATAAATTTTCAGAGGGTAATAGACTCCACAAAGCTCATTTATGGACCCTTTGTGGTTTGGTTCCACTTACCTTTCCAGCCTTATCTCAATACCACTCTCACCGTGCTGCGGCCTCCTGAATTATTATAGTTTTCTCTGAATGCATTGTTTTCTTTCATGCTTCCATGCCTTTTCTTTTGATTTTTACTCTGCCTACCATTTGCTTTTCTTCATTATCATTATAACAAACTACTTATCTCCTTCCAAATTAAAATTACATTCCATCTTCTCAGTGAATCCTTAGTGCTGTTTCCTACTTCCCCATCATCCTAGGTAAAACCAAGTGCTCTTTCAGGCCTCTATGCATCTCTTTTATAAGATGCATAACATTGGAGTGTGATTATTTACTAACTTTTTAGTCCCTTCTACTAGATTGCAAGCAACTTTGCATGCAAGAACTATGTTTTTTTCCAAGTTTTATTGAGACACAATGGACATATGTCACTGTAAAAGTTTAAGTTAGCATAATGGACTGACTTACATATGTTGTGAAATGATTACCACCATAAGTTTAGTTAGCATCCATCATCTCACATATCTACAATAAAAAGAAAAAACAAAGCAAGAAAAAAATGTTTTTTTTTCTTGTAAAGAGAACTCAGGATTTACTCTCTCAATAACTTTCCTATGTATCACACAGCAGTGTTAGCTATAGTCATCACATTGTACATTACATCCCTAGTACTTACTTATAACTGGCAGTTTGCACCTTTTCACCACCTTCCTCAAATTCCCCAAGAACTGTGTTTTAATCATTGGTATTTTCACAATGGCTGGTGCAGGGCTGAACTCGGTAAATTTAAATATTTGTTGAAAGCTCAAATGAATACATGCATGACTGAATGATTGAATGAGGTGCCACATGAGACTGTGGTGAAGAGCACCCACTTTGGAGTCAAATGGTCCTGGGGTTAAGTCCTGGCTCTATCATTGACTGGTATGGTGATCTTGGGGGAATGACTCTTAAACCTCAGTTTTCCAATTTCAGAATGGGACAAATACAATTTATCTCAAAGTAAACCCGTTGTCAATTTCTATTGACGAAAATCTAGCTACATATACCAGGTAGCTCAGTCCTATCACTAAATATCTCTGAGCTTGGAAGCTATTTTGGAATGAAAAGATAAAATTAAGGGACAGTGAAGCTGTGTTCTTCTAGATTAATTTATTAACAAAAATACTTATTAAATGTCCACTGGGTGCATAGCATTAAGCTAAGACCTGTGGAGAAATTAAATATGAAGCTGGCTCTGGAGAAATAGGAGGAGCCTATTTTAGAGTTATACTCTAAAATGAAGAGTGCCATGGAGAGGTATCAGATTTTAGAGTAAGAGTTCATTTGTAGCTGGGCAGTGAGGAAGGCTTCCTGGAAAAAGAGGCCTTTGAGATGGGCCTTGAAGGGAAGATGGGAAGATGTTGCTGGCACCGGGAAAGGAAGAAGGAAATGGATGCAGCGTGGGGAGGCAGATACCCAGGGGAGAAATGGCGCTCTGCCATCCTACTGATGAGGTTGCTCCCACTGGGTGCTGCGGTGTCAGCCTCTGAAGCTGCTGGTTAGTGGCTTTTTCCATGTAGTACAATGTGCCCTGTCCTCTGCCTCAGGAGCCATTGGCACTCTGCCCGAGACAGGCCCTGACTCTGACAGCTCAGGCAGAGACTGGCCTTTCAGCAGCAGCAGCAGTTCTGTAGCTCTGCTCTCTCTCTCTCCTGTTTAAAAATAAAATTCCCGTCTCCTACCCCTCTTCCCTTTGGCAAACATCAGCTTATTCTCTATATCTGTGGGTCTGTTTTGTTTATTTTTTTAGTGTTTTTTTTTTAAGATTCCACATATAAGTGAAATCAAATGCTATTTGTCTTTCTCTGATTTATTTCACTTAGCATAATGCCCTCCAGGTCTATCCATGTTGTCACAATGGCAAGATTTCATTCTGTTTACTCATGCTTTCATTCATTCTGTCACTCTGCTCTCTCTGACCAGCTTCACCATGCCCTGCTGACCTACCATCCAGGCTCTACTCCATGGTGATGGATCCCATTCAGATGAACGGAATATGCAACTGGAGAATTAGGGAAGGACTAACGAGTCTCATCACAGATGGTCAAATGATTTCATCTAGAATCAAACTGCCTGTGAATGAGGCTGAGGTGTTTGCACACAGTTGTACAGATGGTTTGCAAACTTTCATTTTACATGTAATGATGACACAGATCTTTAAAAAAAAATGTCAATGAATACAATGTCATCTCTAGGAATCCTTTTCTGGCCCCGGGAGACTGAGTGAATCTTACCATTGACCGCCGCCTGGGTGCTGCTTTTGCTGTATTTTCCCCACTGCAATCTGATCTGGTTAAGCCAGGGTCTGGGGCCCAGTCTTGCTGAGCTTGAAGGCAAACTCCTCCATTTACTAACATGTGACCTCGCACAATTCTTTAAACCTCTCCAAACCATCGTTTCCTCGTCTGTGAAATGAAAATGGTGATAATACTGCCTGACACAGTGCCCATGAGTAGTGAAAGAAATGTCCTATACAATAAAGAACAACTCAGGGGCAGAACACTTTCTCCCCAGGACCAGAGTGACTTGCACACTCCTCTTCAGTTGTTTACTCAAAAGCCCTCCTCCCTGGGGGGCCACCTCAGGCAACCTGATTCAAAGCTGCTCTCAGGCCATCCACATTCTCTACCCGCTGCCTGCGTTATTTTTCCCTACAGCACTTGGGGCTGTTTCACACACTACATATTTTACTTATTCGTTATGTTTATTCCTGTCTCTCCCCTAGAATATATGCTCCAGGAGGCTGTATCCCGAGGGCCCAGATCCGTGTCTGGCATGGAATATGGACTCAGTAACTATTGACTGGGAGTGAGGAGTGAGCCATGTCTGCTAACTTGAATGTACTTCTGGCCCCCTCCTATCCGGGGCCCTGTTTGGGGGACATCTGACACCTGCATGTACCAGGAAGCAGGAGGAGAAGGAAAACTGAGGTAGTAATTTAAGTGCCACATGATGGAGGGCCCTGCCCTTAACTGAACTTGCACCCAATGCTAAGGATTTTTCATTGATCTTATTCATGCTGGCCCCGCCCTCTCGCTCACCTCCGTTACTCAAAATTGGCCCAAGAGACCCACTGAGGAGCCAGGGTGGGTGATAAAGAATATTCTCAGACTTCTGTTCCTTTCTAACCAGCAGGGTCTGGTTAGACTGAGAGTGGGGGCGGCTTTAGCAGGAGAGGGCTCTGCATAGCTCACCTCTCCTTGGCCTCGGCATCCTGGGCTGGGAGGCGGCTCCTGCACCCTGCGCAGCCTCGGGTGGGTCGGGAGCGCGCGTCCCCGCCCGCCCGGTGCAGTGGAGCCAGCGGGATTCCCAGCCCCAGGCCGCCGACAGTCCGGGCTTCCGGAGGAGGAGGAGAAGGAGGAGGAGGAGGAGTAAGCGTCCAGGCAGAGCTCACGCACCTCCGAGCAGTTGCGCCGGCGGCCCGGGCGCACCCTGCACCGTCCGGTAAGCCAGGAAGGGAGGGGTGCCCTGGGACGCGCAACCTGGGGCTCAGAGTGGAGAGCTGGAGGCTCTGGCGAAGGCAGTCGGCTGGATGTGGTTTGGGGTGGTTTTTAGTTTGGGATTTTGGGGGGAGGATGGGAGTGGGGAGCGGAGAACCGGGGTTTGAGGGTGCCCAGGGGAAAGTGGGGCCTAAGTTTAAAACCTTCCCCACAGCCCGCTGCTGAGAATTTCCCGCCGGAGGGCTTAGGACAGGCTGCAAGCAGGGGCGCTCGGGGCTTGGGTGGGTTTTCTCCTCTTTGCTAAGAGCCGGGTCTCACCTTCTCCGGAGGGTGAGCAAACTTTCTGCTCCCCGCCTGCCTGACACCGTCATGTCCTGCAACTGCGAGACCTTCTGGGCGCAGGGTTCTCGCGGGTTCCAGCGAAAGGCGCTGTGTCCTGGCCGGGCGCGCGCCCCTGCAGTGGGCAGGGTTCTCAGAATGAACCCTGCTTGACAGTGAATTCATTTTGCTTGCACCAGAGAGCCTGCCCGCAGGCCACGTTACTGATTAGAGAGGGAAATATCGGGTTCGTTTTCCTCCCTCTGCCACCCTTTCTGCGTAATTAATTACGGAACACAGAGTCACCCAGTGAGAAACTTGTTTTGAGGCGTTGAGGCTTCCACAGCAAAGATAATACGAAAAATCCAACATTACCTGGGATTTAATCCGAGGGCAACAACACTCCACAGGGTTCTGAAAGCAAAGGGAGCTGTGGGCCAGTGTCTGTGCTACTCCGGGGGAGAGAAGGGAACTCCTATATGTACATGAAATCTTACAAATTAAAGAAGTTTCCCAGCTGAATCCCCCAGTTCATAGTAGGGTCCGGAAACGAGGGCTGCGAGGCTATTGCTCTTTAGGTCCATCACATGGGGTGCATTACGGAGGATGAGTTCCAGAAAGCAAGAGGCCACCATGAGCCCCTGGGGTGCCTGCCCACAACAGAGAGTTTTGTTCTGAGCAGCAAGGTCCTTCAGTGTTGGTGGAAGACGAGGTGATATTAACAGGTAACAGGAGAAAGAGTAGCTTCTGTCGATTTCTTTTCAAATTGGGAGGGCCAGCCCAAATCCCGCAGGTGGGCTGGATTGTTCAAGGCCCAAGTAGCAGACATTCTAGCGCATGAAAGCGTCCGCAGTAACCTTGGAGCAGCGTGCGAGATGAGAGCAGAGCCGGGAGACTTTTCAAAAGAGGGAAACATGAAATCTTGGCAGCATTCCAAAGTCAGTCCTTAAAGAAGATAGCTCGAGACCACCTAGGAAAGAATTTCTGAAGACAGTTTATGCCAAACTAACTTCTGTCTCTTTTCCAGCAACCAGCTGGTCTGTAGCTAGGGACAGTCATGGCCATTGCTTTTCACGTGTGGGTCCTGACTCATTGGGGTAATGACATCCGTGTAGTGAGTCACACCAGCATTTTTAAAAACATGAAATTATTAGAAGGGGAGAGAAAACATCAGAGTGCATTGCATGTGCCCAAAGCTACTAGTAAGTATTGTTTATGAACCACGTCCTTGTGTGTTAATTCTTTTGTTATTATTATTTTTAACGAAAGGCCCCAGGGAAGGGAGGAAGTGAGGCCTCAGCCCCACAACCCCTCCCTTTGTGTGTTTGTCCTGCTGCTCCCTGCTTGGGAATGCATACTTATCCTGGCCGCCCCATTCATCTTCCCAGGCTAACCCCACTCTGCCCACAGTGGGGGTCACCATCTTTTATCTTGCAAATGATATCATCAGCACATTCTGGAAAATGTAATCTTCTTCCTCCCCATTTCTCTAGGCCCCCAGATGTGGAGGTATTTTGCCAGTCAGAATTCATCTCTTATTCCTTTATTTTTAACCTGTTATTGTAAGGGTGTGGTAGCAGCTCAGTTAGGTTCTTTCTAATACACAGTAGGTAGGTTGGTTCCCTGGTCCTCTTTGGTCCTCACAGCTGGGTGGCTGTTATTTACATTTCACAGAGGTTCCCTAAGTAAGGGACCTGTAAAGTCACTGACCCCCTCCCCCTCATGGACAATCTCAAGTGTGTCCTGCTTTTGCAGAGGCATGTGACAAAGTCTTATACTGCCCCTAAGGATGAGGTGGGAGAAGAGTGGACATAAAGGAAGTCTGTGCTTCTCCCTGCACCTCTTAGCCACTACAAATCTAGGAGGGTATGCTAAGGAGACTCAAAGAGACACTAATACTAGAATGTTGAGCTCACATTAGGGTTGAAGGTCTAGTTCCGCATTTAGGTTCCAAGACTCAATGGGGGTTAAGGGGCTGGGTGAAAAGGGTGACGGGATTAAGAAGGAAAACAACAACACATTGACAACAGTATAGTGATTGCTGAGTGAAAGGAGGGTAGGGGGAGGTGGAAGAGGGCAAAGGGGGGCTAACTGGTGGCGGAAAGAGACTTGACTTTGGGTGGTGAGTGCACCATGCAGTATGCAGGTCATGTGGTATAGAGTTGTATACTTGAAGTCTGTATGGTTTTTTAAAAGATTTTATTGCTTTCAGAGAGGAAGGGAGAGGGAGAGAGAGATAGAAACGTTGATGATGAGAGAGAATCATTGATGGGCAGCCTCCTGCACACTCCCTACTGGGGATTGAGCCTGCAAACTGGGCATGTGCCCTGACCTGGAATCAAACTGTGACCTCCTGGTTCATAGGTCGATGCTCTACCACTGAGCCACACTGACTAGGCGAAACCTATATGGTTTTATTGACCAGTGTCACCCCAATAGATTTAATTAAAAAATATTTTTAAGTAAAGGAAGAAGTGGCCCTGGTCAGTAGCACTTCATGTGAGAGAGAAACCCTGGGTGTTTCACTGGCCCACCAAGTTCTGAATGAACTACACATAGTGTGAAGTAGCTGCTCCGGAGCAGACAGGGGTTGCAGAGATAAGGGCAGGCCTTTTAATAGACATTTATATGGAGCTTATTATGTGCCAGGCACAGTTATGTGTGTTTCACAGTTTTATCTCAATCCCTGTAACAATATCACGAGTACGGAATGATTGGCACCACTCCTATTTTTCAGATGAGAAGGCTAGGCACAGAGAGATTGAGTAATTTGCATAAGATTACATAACTAGTAAGTAGTAGAACTAGGATCAGTACATTACAACCTGAGCCCTTCACTGTGGGGAGCTGAGTGTAAAACATTCTTCGCCGACTCTGTCCACACCTTTGGGAACCCCTGGACCGCTGGGGCTGGACCCCAGCACTTCACCACTGTCATCTACTCCCAACCTGTGGCATTTGGATCAAAGGAGCCCGGGCCCGCTTTACTCAGTGACCATTCTGGGTGGCCCCTTTGTAGAGAACAGGGACCAACCTCAGGGCATCCGGAGGAAAGTGTCCTGGATGACGAGGGTCTGACAACCAGGCCACATGAGGAACAGGGAGCATTTAACTTTGCAGAAAGGAGCCTGGTCCGGTTACGAGGCCAGTCCTCAGGCACCCGAGGAAGAGGAAGTAGAAGCAGATCAAAGCCCACGCTGGGTGATCTTCTGTCAGGACTGGGAGAGGATTCCAAACTGCATTGGTTATGTTGAATTTGATGTTTCTGAATGCCCCTTTCAATACTCAAGTTCCTCAGTTTTAAGAGATATATGAGAAAAGTGAACTTCAAAAATAATTGGAAATTAACAGGCTATTCTAAACATTGGTGTTTATAAAAAATAGGGTACTAAATCAAAGTTCTGACTGAGACACTTACTCAAGTTCAGTGAAATTTGAAAGGAAAGTACCAGGCCACCAAGTAGAAATTTCAGTGTAAATATTTGAGAACTTTTTCATAACTCACAAACCATTGGTCATTTCAAGAATATGAAGATTGAGAGAGGACTTCTTCAAAGGGATCTTTTGTTCCTTCCTTTATCCCAAACCTGATGTGTGTGTGTGTGTGTGGGGGGGGGGACTATTGTGGGACCACTAGTTGAGCTGTACATGTGTTTCCTGCATTGGAGCTCACGAGGTGGCCTGGGCTGCAGGATCACCTCCTTCCCCAGAGTTTGTGGGGATAAAGGATGCTGAGGATGTCCTGAGGACCAGGTGGGGCCATGTGGGAGAGGGGGCTAGCCTCAGGCCACTCTAAATTCAGCCCAAGAGCAAGGGCACCTCAGCAGCTAGAGTTTCCAGAAATCTAGAAGCTATGGTAGGAGTGAGCAGTCAGTTGAAGGACAATGAATATCACTAAATCACCCATAAAGAGTGTGAAAACAGTTAATACAGTCTTGTCCGCTTGCTCTGATCTCAGAGGGGTGAGCAGCTGCAGCAGTTGGGCATAAAGTGGAGATAGAGAACAGAGGTTAACTGTCCCCCAATCCCTGCAGTGGACCAGTTGCGGCAGGACCTAGCTGGTGTTGGGCAGGATTTAGTGTTATAATGAGGTTGAAGTTTCTTTTATTTTCAGACTGCACATTTTAGTTCTTTGGGGACTTTGAAGTGGTTGCTTGAGCAGAAAAGTCATGGTACTTGCGCAAGTGTTCATCTGAGGGCAGGGCGGATGAATCCAAGTATGCATTTTAAGGGGCAGTGGAGGAGAAAAATGAAATTGTTGATTCAGTCCCACACATGTGCCAGCTCAGAGCATGGATTATACATGCTTCAGCTGAAAGAGTAAAGAGTAGCCCGGCTGGTGTTTCTCAGTGGTTGAGACTGGATTTAGGAACCAGGAGGTCAAGGTTCAATTCCCAGTCAGGGCACATGCCTGGGTTGCAGGCTTGGTCCCAGTGGGGGGCGTGCAGGAGGCAGCTGATCAATGATTCTCTCTCATCATTGATGTTTTTATCTTTTGTCCCCTCTCTCTTCCTCTCTGAAATCAATAAAAAATATATTTAAAAAAAGAAATAGTAAAGAGTAGCAGTGTGTTTGCTTGATGTTACATGTACTTCAGACAGTGGAAGGTTTAGAGGTAGGGGCATTTAGAGCGCAAGGGGTCAGGCTTGAGAAGACCGGCTCATCAGATAAAGGCATAATAAATGCTTGAAAGAAAATACCCCATAAAATTACCAGGGTTCTCAAGTGGACATCAGTCTGTTGTTAAAGATTGAAAACTTTCATATTCACGATTATCATATTCCCAAAAGTCATAGCTTATCTTCAGACATTCCGATAGCAAGCAATCGGGAGAGAAGCTGTTTTTTTTTCCGTAGTGAGTCCAGGCTTATGGGACATGGTCAAGGTTTTCTTATTTTGGAGACCAGCTTTTAGACATTGGTCATGTTATTTTTGGCTTATTTCAGGGTGCAAAGTGATTTTTCCCCTTGACTGAAGTATGAGAATTGCTTAGTTTTCTTGGACAGAGGGGAAAATGTGCACTTTTGCTTTTTCTCCCTTGCAAATGTGATTCTTCAGTCCATTATGTGGAAGTAAAAAAAAAGCAGAAATTGAGAATGTATGAGATGCTAATGTTGGGGATGTTAGAATCTGGCTTTAATTGTTACTTGTATTTGTTTCCCCAAGATCTATGCAATTTTCGCCTAACTAGAGAACACAAGTAAATTTAATGACCCTTCAAGGGAAAATATAAGCTTCAAAAAATGATTCTCTTCCAAGGCGCCTTTGTATTCTTCGCGCATGGCCTTGCGAACAGCAAAACGCCTGCTGAAGGCAAAGGCAGGGCAGGCTGAGGGGGCAGCTTCCTGGGAGTTGGCTCTGAAGTTGCCTGGTTGATAAAGAAGAAAAATTAGGAGATGATGAATGTGGATCAGTGGTTGTCAACATAACCTCTTTCTACTAACCTTTGTGTAGATTTCCCCAGAAAATGTAATTCTATCTGGAGGGGGAGGGTTTGGGGGGAAAGGAAAGAAATAATTATAAGATGAAGATCTGGAAACAGTATCATGTAAACCTACATATTTTCCTCTCAGAGCCTCTTTAAATTTCCCACTAAATTACCCCAGCAGGGGAGGAGAGTGCACCTGTGCTTCTGGGAGTCCAAAGCAGAGGCCAAGGATCCCAGAAGCAAGTGGATGTTTATCTGGAATATTCATTTGATTTTTGCAGTTTGCTCTATGTCATAGCTGAACTGATTTAATAAAAAAATAATCCTGCAAGTCTTCTCTTAAAATTGATGCTCCAGGAGAACATGCCAGATATGCTCGAGGCTGTGGAGTTTATTTGGCATCCTGAGTCCTAGGCAAGCAGATGGGGGGACCTACTTTCTGCCCCTCGCTTGGTAAGGTCCCCTCTGGCTCCCTCCTGGCTGGACCCCTTCACGCAAGCCAGGAGTCCCAGGGTGCCTGGAGCCCGACTGCTTTCACTGTGCCAAGCTCTGGTTTTCTTGTAATCGGGGCTTGTGGGTGGAGTAGGTGGAGAAGCTGTGAATCCCAGACCCAGGAGGATAAGATGATCATCAGAAAGTGTAGCTTTCCTGCTGCTCTGTCTCCAGCTCTTAAATAAATCACTACTTTGATTTAAACTTCCTTTTCTGGGTAATAGAGATAGAAATACCCAATTTCTCTCCTTTTAGCTCGGTTGTCAAAAGAATGATTCTGCTCTGGGCTGTAAAGAACAGTGTGTGCTGCTTGGAGACAGACACCTGAGCAATAACTAGGAATTAGGCTTATTTACCAACTCATCCTCTAAGCATTCAAGATCTCACTCGCCTGAATCTTATTGTTCCAGGTATTTCAAAAAACTACACTAATTAAAATGGAAAGGGTGGTTGTTTCCCTAGTATCATTAAAATGGTAATGCACCTGGCTGTGTAATATGTACATCCCTCTGAAGGTTCAGTGAGAGGCAAAGTCAGATCCTTAGGCGGTCTGATTTATATTCTCTCCTTATTAAAACGATCCCAGTAACCTGTGTGATGGGCTTTCAGAGAGGGGAGAGCGTCCTCGTGGGCTGAGATATTTGAACAGGACCCCATGGGGCAAGTGGTGACTGAGCCCTACCCTCAAAGGTAGATAGGAATCTGGAGAGGAGGGGGATGCCAGTCCAGGCTGGCAGGTGGAATAGAGTGGACAGGGGCTCAGAGGACCATCTTTGAGGTCCCCTCCCATGTTCCTATGCCATAATGAGCCCTCCCTTTCTTAACAAGCCCTTTGTACCTGTTGTCTGTTTGTGTCATCAGAATTTTGTGTTGCACCTTAACCTGTGTGTGTGTGTGTGTGTGTGTGTGTGTGTGTGTGTGTGTGTGAAGCCTGAATTCTTTGGGGTTACAGGCCTTTACTTTTCAACTTCCATTAAATGTTTTATAGTTGAGCTCACAATGTTTAGAATATTTTTGTTGGGCTGAATTAACTTATACTAATCTCAGCATGCTTAAAACTAGTACTCTTTTTCCTTGAAGTACATGTATATGAAAATGTACCTGGTAATAAACATTTATTGAAGATGGGATATACTGGGATAGATTAATGGCATTTTGAAAATGGTTTTCTTCCAAAAAATATATTTGTTGTCTCACAAATATATTTTTAAAGGGGAAGTCATTTTTAATGGACTCTCTAGGACAGTTTATAGAATCATCTTATCAAAAAGAACATTGTTGCCCTAACCGGTTTGGCTCAGTGGATAGAGCATCGGCCTGCGGACTGAAAGGTCTCAGGTTTGATTCCGGTCAAGGGCATGTACCTTGGTTGTGGGCACATCCCCAGTGAGGGGTGTGCAGGAGGCAGCTAATCGATGTTTCTCTCTCATTGATGTTTCTGACTCTCTATCTCTCTCCCTTCCTCTCTGTAAAAAAATCAATAAAACATATATATTTTTAAAAAGAACATTGTTATTTAAAAAATTAATTCTAGCAGCTATATTACTTTCCCAGGGCTGCCATAACAAAATACCAAAGACCGAGTGGCTTAAACAACAGAAATTTATTTTCTCGGAGGACCGTGGCTGCCTTCAGCACAAAAACTCTCCCTGGTTTGGAGAAGGGTGGTTCCTTGCAGCCCCGTCAGAGCACTGCTTTTCCGTGGAGAGGAAGCACCACACGAGCTCTTGGGAAGAGAAAGCTGGATCCTTAAAGGCTGGCCACGGAGGGAGCCTCCACCGGGAAGGGTGTCTGGATGTCCCAGCACCTTTTTCTCACCTGTGGTGGTCCTTTGCTTTGAGGAGGTCTCAGTTACATTCCTTCTAAGTACATTGGTCAAAAAGTACTGGGTTTTTAAAAATTATTTCCTTATTTAAAACAATTTTTAGAACTTTAAAAATATGGACAATATAGCCCTAACCAGTTTGGCTCAGTGGATAGAGCATCGGCCTGCAGACTCAAGGGTCCCGGGTTCGATTCCGGTCAAGGGCATGTACCTTGGTTGCGGGCACATCCCCAGTGGGGAGTGTGCAGGAGGCAGCTGATCGATGTTTCTCTCTCATCGATGTTTCTAACTCTCTATCCCTCTCCCTTCCTCTCTGTAAAAAATCAATAAAATATATTTTAAAAAAATATGGACAATATAAAATTTACCATTTTTAAGTGTAACAGTCAGTGGCATTAAGTACATTCACTTTGTTGTCCAACCATCACTACTATCCATCTCCAAAACTTGTTCCTCACCCCAGACTGAAACTCTGAACCATCAAACACTAATGCCCCATTGTCTTCTCCCCCTCGCCCTTGACAACCACCACTCTACTCTCTGTCTTTATGTAATTTGAATAGTATAGGTACATCATTTCAGTGGAACTATGTAATATTTGCCCTTGTGGGTCTGGCTTATTGCATTAACATTATGTTTTGAAGGTTCATTCATGTTGTAGCATATGCCAGAGTTTCCTCTTTCTAAGGCTGAATAATATTCTATTGCACATACATACTACGTTTTGTTTATTCATTCATTTGCCAGTGTACCTTTGGATTGCTTCCACCTTTTGGCTATTGTGAGTAATGTTGTTGTGGAGATTGTACAATAACTATTGGAGTCCCTCCTTGAATTTTTTCTCTTTAGGTGTATACCCAGAGTTGGAATTGAGGGATCATAAGATATTCCATGTTTAAATTTTTGAGTAACTGCTCTACGGTCTCTCATAGCAGCTGCGCCATTTTACATTCCCACCAGCAAAACATAAAGGTTTTGATTTCTTACATCCTTGCTGGCACTTATTGTTTTCTGTTTTTTAGAATTTTATTTTAAATAACAGCCATCCTAATGGGTGTGTTATCTCACGGTGAAGCACTGCTTTTTGATAGTTGGTCATTGACTTGACTCTAGTGCTTTTAAACATCCTTTCACTGAAGATTCAGGAATAGAGCAAACATAAGTAAACAGTATTTGGAGTCCAGAAGACCTAGCTATGTCAGTGTGGTCGACTTGAGATTCCATGCCTCAATATGCCTAGAATTTTTTAAAGTCCAGACCAAGAAAAGCAAGATCCAGAAAAAGGCAGGAGTTAATTAACCTTGTGACATTTCTGTGGTGGGGACCCCAGCCCCACCGTGGGAATGGCCTCACTTTGTGGCTGCAACAGGACATCTGTGTTGGGATATGAGGCAGTATAGCATCCTCGCACGCATGCAATGGGGTGGCTGAGCAGAGCCCTGTTCTATTACATAACTCCTTTGCCCGAATTCCACATTCACCAGCTACTCTTCTGATCTTAAATTTTATTTCCTAGACTGTGTAAAATATGCTCTGATCCACTTGGGCATTTTATTCCTTATTGTAATTCAACAAATTGATGCTCTGGTTATAAATCGTTCTGCTGTGCTTTGTCAGTGTGACTCAGTTCATGAGAGCTTCCTCACATAGGGTGCTGTGAAAACCCAGCTTCCTAAATCGGCAGGGCTGGGCTGAGGTGTGGCCACTGGGGGCAGTGCGCCTGCCACCCCCACACCTATCTCCGAGTCAGGCCTCATCAAGTCTCAGGAAACCCTTTCCGGATGGAGGTTTTACAGTGTGTTTTCTTCCCTGTGTGGGCAACTGAAGCCTCTGATGGAATGGGAGAACTCTGCCTCAGGTTCAGGGTTGGGAAAGAGAGTGAAGGAAGATAACATTGTGGCTTCTCCACATTATAAGAAATTGATTCAGTAAGTATTTATTGCTCGTGTGCTGTGAGCCAGGCCTTGTGTGGATTGCTGGAAGTACTGCAGTGAAGAGCAGGGAGGCCCTGCCCTCATGGTGCTTATGGTAAAGAGTCAGGAGGACAGAGGAGGCCACTAGAGGATTGGTCTGAGCAGTCCTAGCAAAGCCTGTACTATGGGGTGTACTGCAAAGATCTGTTACTGTCTGCAAACATCTCCAGAGGCTCAAGGGACAGTCATTGTGTTCCAGTCCCTGGTTGTTCATGCAATAATCATTGGCTGGACTGAGCCATAGTGGGACAGAGCTGGGAAACACTAACTTTAAAAATTACTTTCTGGCCTATTGACTGCTATATAGGTACGCAGGGCATTATTAGAGGAGGCGAGTTTAGGAGTCTCAACCCCTTACTCGTTTTCTTGCACAGCTGGTGGAGGAAGGAGTCCCACTCATTAATTGTCTCTCCATTTCAGGTGTTGGATGAATATCTAGCTCCATGAAATATTAAGTCCTTTGTCTGGTTTTGGAAATTGTCCTTCTATTGGCATTGATTCTGATTTTAAGACAGAAATTCTTCAGGCTTGAGAACACTTCGTGTTCTACATTTAGCTCCTAGAAACAAGTAAGTAGCTGCTGTGCAGTGAAGTGGGAATAGACAGGAACATGCACCCACAATTTCTTGGCCAGCTGTCAATCACCATGTTTTTGAGGTCTGCTGGGTAACCGAGTGCCTTCTCGGAAATACCAGGGAATGGCATGAAAAAGTTGATAGTGTAGAGCAAGCATGTCAAACTCGCGGCTTGCAGGCCGTAGGCCTCGTTTAAATGACATGCTTGGTGTAGAGAAATTTGGGAAGTATGTCCATTTGCAAGGGGAGAAGGAACCCAGTGTGTTAGTAGCCAGAGTGTCAGACCTCAAAAGTAAGATGCATGCTCAAGTCAAAGATGGTTGTCAGGAGGAGGGGAAGACTCTAGGGTCCAGATGCCTGACCTCTTTATTTGGAGGAAGTAAAAATGCACACCCGTGAAAGGAGTTTCTGACTTAAAATGGGTTCACAGAAAAGGGATCTGCAAACTTGAGAATTGAAGTGACAAGAGCAAGTAGAAGGTGGTGGCTCACAGGGAATCTAAAAAGAAGTGAGCTGGGGAAGAGGATCGCATCAGCATTTTTAAAGCACGGCCCTGAGGAGATGGCAAAGGCTCTGACGTTAGAGGCTCGGGCACGGTTCTTTGCTGGGATGCGTTGCCTTATGAAATGCTTTAGTGCTATCCAGCTGGCTCTGAGCTAACCATTTGCCCAACTCAGAACCTTCAAGCCTCTCATTTGATCTTTGTGTGACTCTACCCACTTAGGTAGAGGTAAGCTGGGTGTACTGTCAGTTCTGATTTAGGTGCCTGGTCACATTTCCATGTGATGAGGGAATTAAGCTCCCAAAGCTGTGACTCTGAAGTTCTAACCTTGGCCTTCTCGGCCACTAGAGTGTGGCCTGGTGGGACGTTACCTTTGGTTTCTCAGATGCCTTTGTGGGAGAGAGATTGGGTGATGGGTCATGAGGGTGACATCTCTGTGTTGTGCTAGGGACTGTTGTTCTTAAGAATATGAGGAAGAAAGACATAAGAACAGGTAACTCATGAGACTTTTATGGCTCAGGCCAGAACAGAGGTTGGTGTCCTAGGTGGCATGCCTACTTTTGGAGTTTGTGAATGGAAGACAAAGAAGATAGAATCGCACTGCAAATGAGAATTTTGTTCTGGAATTTGAATAGGTCATTAGGTCTTCTTCCTCTGCAGGCTGGTCACCATGGGTATTTGGATCTGTGGCATTGGCTGGGAGCTTCTGGGGTGCCTCTCTGGGTGCTCTTTCTGTCTGTGCTGGGGTGTGTGTGTCTGTGCTGGGGTGTGTGTGTGTGTGCATGCACACACTCATTTTTCAGGGGTTATAGGCATCTTTTGGATTTTTCTTTAATGTGCTAGTCCTGTTCCTGAGTTGGCAATCACTGGGAAAACTCAGCTGCTGATGTTAAATCCTTAACATGGAAATAAAGGTTGTCTAATTCCAAGACAACAGCCTGATGGTGTGTGTACCATCATAACCCACCAAGATATTGACGAAGAGCCTTTATTCACCCCATAGAAGGTTGCATGTCCCAGGACATCTCACTAAATTGGGGAGATGGAGAGCATTGCTTGACCTGTGTCTTTAAGAAGCTGAGTGCCCAGGAGTGCTGTGGGAACCTAGGTTGGAGGAGGAAAGACTGGATAGTCAGAAGAGGGATGAAAGTGTTGGGGCCATGCATGGGAGAAGGGGTGATGTTAACATAGCCACGAAAGGTGTCTGGGGCCTGCTAATCATGTTCTTTCCTCCTGGATTTGAGATATATTTGTATCCCTCTCCTCCCCAGAAGTTGGCCTAAACTACCCCATGCACAGGTAGACTTCCTTTTCAGGTGTGGCTTTGAGGTGAGGTGGTAACTTTTCATTATTGTTGGCAAGGCTGCTTTTAGCAGCTCAGAAGAACAATTAATCTCTTATTGCTGCTCCGGGAAGCTTGGTTAGGATGTTTCCTCTTGAAGAAGTTATTTTTAATGATGCTGATATCATGGATCCAACATTATGGAAATAGGGGAGAAGCAGAGGCGCAGAGGGCTCCTTCAAGTGCTACGTTTCCTGTTTGCTGTGTTCAGAGAGAGCAGCTGCCTGCCTCTCAGCACCCGCCCCGCACACACGTGAGCTGGTGCCAGACGACCTTTCCCTCACCGCCTGCTGTGAGCCAGATGTTCCTGGTGAGAATATCAGTCTCTGGGGCTGCTACCCAGACATGCTGGCAGCTTCTGAATGGTGACACAGTGAGCTTATGTTTCTGCAAAGCTTGGAAAGGCAGCCTTGTTTTTGATAACGGATGCTATACAAAATCCGGCCTTGCTAAGCTTCCTGCTTGCTGTGGGTCACTGTGCCATTGACCGCCCATGCTGATTACTCTGAGACTTGGATGAAAACAATATTGCCTCGTGGACTTTTGCAAGGGTGCAAGGTGACTGCTTTAAAGGAGAGGCCAGAGGTCTGTCCTCCAAACCTTTGTCTCTGGGATTCAAGAACTGAGAGGGAGAAACAGTGGAAACATAATGCTCTTTGTAATACCTTAAGCAATAAAATAAAATTAAAAACAAACAAACACACAAACAAAACAGTGGAAACAAAACCCCTGCTTTTATGCGAAGGCTGCCGAAACGGTGGCTGCTGGGGAGGGGTTGTCTAGCATTTCATTCCCTGAAGAACCTCTGATACTGTTATTCGCCCAGAACCTTTGGCTCCGTTATTCACTCACTCTTGTCTCCAGGTATGTTTGTCAGCGCACAGATCAGCCTTTCCACTTTCAGGGTCTTTGCAGATGTGACTTTCAATTATGTTTGGTCTCTCTGCATCCCTAAATGGTTCATTAGGTGAACAGGAGTGGTGTAAGGAGGAGAAAAAGGAGGAATTAAGAAACATTTGCTCTATGGTAGGTAAGTGGTTGATATTTCTTGGGTCTGTCTCTTTCACAGCTATATTTTATGCTGGTCCTTGGTCAGCCTTGTGAGCGGGGGGTGTCGATGTTTCTTTCTAACCCAAGAGAGTGACCACAGCTGGGGCCAGCAATGTGTGCAGATGTGGAGAACAGTATAGCCAGGGGGCCAGCAGCTGAGATAGAACACGGAAAACACTATCTCGGCTTTATTTTCATTGTTTTATGCACTTTTCTGTTTTTCTATTAACAGTCTTGACACTAGATGAAGCCTGCTGCTTCCCTTTGCTCAGCTTATTACATTGTCTGTAATACTGATTTCCAATAAAAATGATATGTACAAGCCAGACTTCATCTTATTTCCCTTCTGTAAATAGAGAGATTATTACCATCTTTTTGATGGATGGAGCAGCATGAATTCCAGGATGTACATGTTTCTCATGATAACTTTCAAGCAACCTAAACAAATAACTACTGAGTTATTTTCATTGTAATTTTATTCATTTGTCTAGAACACATAGATCAACTAACTACGTGGTGAATTTGGTAGAATTGACTGACAGGGGAGTGGCTGATGTCTGAAGAACAAGCCTAAGCTTTTCTGTCCCAAATAGGATTGTTTAGCGAATAATAATAATAATAGTCCCGGCTACTATTTATTGATCTTACCTGGATCCAGGCGAGTGACATTTTATGCAATATCACATTGAAACTTTAACAGCAATCCCATGAAGTAGGTACTGATGCCATCTTTGTTTTCCTGATGGAAAAACTGAAGCTCAGATCTTTCTTTTTTTCTTTTTCATTGCTCTAGAGGAGAGGTTGGCAAACTCTCTATAGAAGACCAAAAAGTAAATATTTTAGCCTTTGGGACACACTATCTCTGTGACAACTCCTGAGCTCTGTTATTGTAATACTACAGAAGCCTTACAAAATGCAAAACCAAACAAAGGTGGCTGTGTTCCAAATAAAACTTTATTTCTGACACTGATATTTGGATTTCATGTACTTTTCTCATGTCACATAATATTACCATTCTTTTGACTTTTTTAACCATTAAAAATGTAAAAATCATTCTTTACTTGCAGTCAGTACAGGAGCTGGTGGTTGGCAAGATTTGCTGATCCCTGATGTAGATGATGAGCAGAGAAGGAAGAATGGGTTGGGCTGTGGTGGTAGGAAGGACACTCCTGCCAGAGGGAACAGCATATGTGCAGGTAGCAGACAGCATGAAGTATTTGAGGAAATGCAATCAATGCAAGTACAGTTTGATAGGATATGTGGCATGATCGGAGGAGACATCAAGGCCTAAGTTATAACCTTATAGGACATTTTAATGATTTTGGACTTTATCCTTAGATCAATGAGAAGGCATTAAAAGAATTAGGCAAAAGAATGACAAGGGCAGTTTTTTGTTTTTTTAAAAAAAGATCATTGGCTGATGTGTGGAGAAAGGAGTACAGTGGGTTACAGTAGAAGCAAAAAAACCAGCTGGGTGATCATGGTAGCTATTAGTGAATGTAGCCAGACCATATCCTGACAACAGCATCTTCAGGCAGCGAGGATGAGCAGGTTTGCAGAGGAGGAAAATGTGGCTGGGAGAGACGAGTGTCTTGCCTGTCCACATAGCAAATGGAAGTAGAGCAAAGATGAAGACCCTGGTCTTTCGGTGACTTTTTCCCTGTATGGTGTGAAATTCTAACATTCTACAATTGAAATTACGTTTATCTTCATCTGTCATTTATCTCTGACCCTCCAACTGAAGAGCTAGCTACTCCTCTCTGTCTCTCATAAAATTCTCATGAATGAGGATAGTGCCTCTTAGGTTTGAGTCATTAATTCTCATTTTCTGAGGAAATTAATTTTGTTGTTGAGGGAAATAACCCCTTGTTCAAATAAGAGAAAGGCCGAAGATGATACTGTGGGGATGGTTTTATGTTATTTTTGTGCTGGCATTTGACAGGGAGCTGAATACTACTTTAAAGGCCAGCTTTTCTTACAATTTGCGTAGCTCTCTTTCCCAAGTGAGAATTGGCACGCTCTCTTCTACCTTTGGGGGAATAATTCATCTGGCTGGGCCTCAGAGTCACACCAGTTCTGACACAGGCATATACATAACTCTGGCTCAGAGCACTCGATCTTTTGAACAATATGATGCCAGGAGCAGTTGGAGTTTGTTTCCATGGGGGGTGGGGAAGAAAGGAAGAGGGAAAGGGGAGACGCATGCCTTGAAGCAAAAAGGGAGATTTTGCTTCAGTTTCTCTGGGGTTGTGCCTGGGAGGTGGCAGTGGGTGACACTGACCTACAGTGGGGGTGGGAGCATGGGAGCTTCAGAAAGCTTTAGGTGGGTGGACCCCAGTGGTGGTAACTGTTCAGTGAATCTCGGTTTTGGCTGGTATTTCATTCAAATCACTGTTATTTGTCACTTTGTGTTCCTTCCCCATTATAAGGGAAGGTCTGTGGGTCCTGGTCTGTGTCTCAAGTGTCTCCTCCTATCCCATGTCGACTAGGTGTTTCATCAGCAGAAAGGATTTATTCAGGAAAAAGAAAGGCTTGCAAACCAGGGCATGCAGACAGGGCAAGTCATGTGCAAGTTCTGGCCTGTGCCAATATGGAAGGTATTTAAAGGAGGGAAAGGGAGTAAAGGGAATGGAAATTAGAACCATAGAGCTTTACTACGAACACAGAGTTCTCCCTTGTAGGGCTCTCACAATGCTTCCATAAGCCCTAGCTCCTCGCATAGACCCTCCTGACTTAGTTTGCTTAAAGTGCCAGTTAGTCTTTATCACCCACAGTGGACAGTGTCTTGCACACAGCAGGTGTTCAGTATTTAATACGGGCTCTGTTGACCTGTTACCTTTGGCATCCATGCCACACAGTGCAACTTCTCTCAAAAATGTCAGAATTTTCTAATCTGAAGTCTTCAGAAAGAAGACACTTGGGATATCCCGAAAACAGGACAAATTTTAGGAGGATCATCCATTGGGGATCTTCTCCCTTTATGCAACTTATGTTGTCCACTTCTCTTTTCTTCATCCCTTTTGACTAGAATTAGGTTGCATGTCTTTGTTGTGTATAGTAGATGCTCAATAGCAATATGCTGAATTAGTTCACTCCTGATACTGATTTTATTTATTCTCTGTAGGCTCTTTTTGTTGTTGTTGTTAATCCTCACCCAAGGATATTTTTCCATTGATCTTTTAGAGAAAGTAGAAAAGAGAGGGAAAGACAGAGAGAAACATCAGTGTGAGAGAAACACATAGATTGGTTGCCTCCTACATGCGCCCTGACCAGGGCCCAGTCAGGGAGGAGACTACAACCAAGGTATGTGCCCTAGACTGGAATCAAACTCGGGACCCTTTGGTCCACAGGCCTACTCTCTATCCACTGAGCCAAACTGGCTGGGACTCTGTAGGTTCTTTACGTATTCACTCAGGTATAGGTGATGAGGCTGAAGTTGCAAGCTCAGAGGTATTGATGTACTCTCTCTCTTTTTCTCTTCATTCTTTCATCAGTTATTGAAAGTTGATTATGTGCCAGGTATTGGGGTAAGTTATGCAGAGTGGGGGGGGCAACAACAAAAGAAGACATGGTGTCTGAAATATATTCCAGTCTAGTGGAGAGAGAACAAGAAATAATGGTCACTTTGTATGAGGTGTGGGCAGCCATGTGGGCCTCTCCCTGACCTAGTGGGTAGGACCTCCCCGCTGAAATCTCAAAGGTGGTCAAGAGCAATTGGAGTCCCTGAGCAGCTGTGGGTGAATTAACAGGTTCTGCACTTGCCTTTCTCCATGTGTGCACAGTGGAGATGTCTGCCCAGAGGTCAATTTCTAACAGAACATCTCAGCAGTCTGCATCTAACTCTGACCACTCCTTGGAATATGAGTATTATGAGATGGGACCAGTTTCCTTTGAAGGACTGAAGGCTCATAAATGTAAGTCTTTTACAATTCTCCACTGTAAGCATAATATGTATTTGTCTCAACCGGTGAAATCCCCAGTGATTACTTTTCCTGAACATTCTATCTTTTTGCAGAACTCTGTCCTCTACCCCCACAAAGTCCCAGAAAACACCCCCCTTTAAACACACTGATTGCTCATGGATGGTATTACATGAGGTCCTTGATGGTTCTGAGTGACAAGGAATTGAAAGATGGGGAAACATGAATCAATGTCAGTCTTAAGTTGAGATACTGCATTAAAGCTCTAACAATTCCAGCTCTCCCAATCTGTATAAACATTTGGACCTTCAAATGCTGTATAAATGCGACAGAAGTAGAATCTGGAACGATTAATTCTGAAGAACCTTGTTATGTAACACATGGTCATCGACATCTTTCAGTCCATTAGTTTTCTGGAACTGGAGCTAGGAGAGCATTCTCTGTGTATGTTCATGATAATGGGCAAGAATAGCCTGTGATCATTCCTAACTCTGTGTTATTTGACTCATGTGTCATGTTATTGGACTGATTAATGATCCAGCACAGAGCAAGGAAATATAATTATGTGAGAGGTTACTGTCCAATTCCAGTCATAACTGAAAGCTGACTGTCCTGTGTGAAGCATCTGTGTTTTCTTAAGTAGAGTTGACATAACAAGCGGGAACGGCTGCCCACTCCCAGGTCCTCTCCTGATTACCCCATAAATAGTCCAGAGACGTGTGCTTGTTTCAGAATGAATATATGCAACACCACCAACATTTTAGGTTTGTAACTGGCTCAGATTAATGGGACACATTAGGAAATATAAGACAGATTAGAACTGGGGATATAGATGTGGCGAAGGAAAAGCATTTGCTCGTTTAGTATTTCCTCGCCACTCCCATGCTGACCTTGGCATTCATCATCCCTCACACTGATTTGCTGATCCTTGCAAGGAGGTCAACTTGAGGGGAAGTTATTTTATTAGGATGCACACCATTTAGAACTCCACTGGCCATGTGCTCTACCCTTTACTGTAATGCTCTCTTAGAAGCTCCGTCTCTAGACAGGACAGGAGCTGCTGCTCAAAGCTTCTGGAAGGCTTCTCTTGGCTTCCTGAACCATGGCACTCGTCAGAACCTCACTCTGTTTGAACCTCTATGTGACTTCCTCCCAAGAAAGGGTGTTTCCATGGAGACCAGGAGCTGTGTGTCCCCCAGTTTACCACAGTGCCATGCCCATGAAACTTCGCATATAAATATAATTTCAGGAGAGCTTGTATATTCCTAGGGTGCAGTGGGATTCTCCATTCATCCCTGAAAGGGGCTTAGGGTGAGAATATATCTTGGGGTTGGACCACACAGCAGAGGATGCAGTTAAGAAATAAAGGAAATAATTTAAGGAAGTAGAATTTTGTTTGAAGGGGAATATAAATAAGCAAAACTGCATAAATGAGCAAGGAAAAAGGAAACATATTGTGGTGAGAAACATAGGTGCCACATTATCAAGAAAACATTTGGAAATGCTGTTGAATCACAGAGATTCTGAAATTCTAACCACAGAACCTCCCGGCTCTGCCCCCCTAAGACTCCTCCTATGCTGGGACCCTCCCATGCCCACATTATTGCTGCTTTTTGATCAGGGCTCTGGGGCCCTAGAAGGGCAGAGGGAAGGGTCTGGGCTGGGTGAACGCACCCTCTCCCCCCTCTGCCCACCTTGGGTTTGGGAAGCAGAGGACCGATGGGGATGCAGCTCCCATTGCAGGAAAGCCGCCCTCCTGAGAACCCCTTCCTCATACACAGAATTTAAAAGTGAAGCCATGAGACTAGATTCACCTCTCAGCTGAATGTGATGCTGGTGTGTGTCGTCGTAGAATTTGCTCTGGTTCTGCAGGCAGCTGATGAAGTACGGTGAGCTGTCATTTATTTGTACAATGGTGTTGCACAGTCTGTGCCCCCATCATTGAGTTGTTATTGTTACCTGTCAGTTGCACTTGCTTACGTGTGTTTTTTTGGGACTTGTCCTTGTGTCTTTTTTAGGCCTCATTTCCATTATAAGGCAAAGTGTACAATTTCTATTTCCTTGGCCCACTTAATCCCAGGAAAGATACATGGGTTTTGCATCCAGAATGCTGACTCTTCAGCACATTGTTGAATAATAGCTGTTAACCTTTAGGCAGTAGTATATGTAGAATGAAAGTATAATTATACAAGGTAACCTGCTTTCTTTACTTTAGAAAAAATGAATTAGAATTAATTAGAACAATGCTTTGCATTTATACATTTAGTGTCTAAGCCATTCGTGTTTTTTTTTTAATTGCTAAGCATTCTCACTGCATGCCCACATAGGTTGACTTCTTAGAATAAATCAGAAAATGTAAAATAATTCAGCTCAGTTGTCTCTTCCAGATTTGAGACCCTAGTGTATTTGTGCCAGGGTCTGTAGACAGTCCAGTCTCATCCCTGTCCTAGGGACATACACATGACTATCTCCCAAGACAGGGTCAAGGAAGGGCCCATGTAGCAAAGCACAGACAAAAATGCCGCGGGGTTCAAGGACAGGAGAGAGCTCATCAGCTGGGGAAATTCGCCCAGGCTTGGTGAAGGAGATGGTGTAGGCATGGCTTTAAGGGTGGATGGACTTGCATCAGCTCTAGGTTGGGGACAGTTGTTCTAGCCAGGTAAAGGTAAGAGCCTCTGAAAAGTCATGGGGCTTAGGAAGTTGTGGCTAAGATTAAGGTAAATACAGGGACACAATGTTCCTGGTCTGATGTGAAACATGGGTTTTAAGGTAGGGGTAAGCTGGGAGAAAATAATTTAACAATAATAGCTGGCAAATGTAGATTACCTTTTTCTCAGATGCCAGGCATTGTTTAAAGTGCTTTATGTATGGAAACTTTTTTAACCTGGAGAAGGTTGGGTCTATCTTTTTGTCATAAGAGAGCAATATTATCAGAGCTGGGTTAAAGCCAGTTCACACTGAGCTGCACAAGGAAAGATAGAAGAGAACACAGGAGGCCATTTGATTATTCTCAGCAAGAGACAATGAGGACCTCAACTATTCCAGCATGAACAGCAGTGAAAAAATAAATGGGTTGGTTTGAATCAGAATTCATTTAAAACAGTATATTGTAGTTTATTCTAAAAATGGCATTTTCTAACTCAAGATACTTCAATGGAATCTTGGGGTCCTGGGTGGCCTATGTATGTCCTCAGTTCCTTTACTGGGAAATGGAACCCAGCGGTCAATAAGGCAAAAGTCTCTCCGTGTCACCTGAGATGAGAACATGGAGGTGACCCAGACTCTTCTCTCTCTCTCATCCCTGCATCTTACTTGTCCCCAGTTGATGGATGGGTCAGGGCTGTCCTATAGATTGTTGATGTACCAACAATCATTTCATGTACCAAAAAGTTCAGATTTCTTGAATGCTCCAGTTTTCAGCTCCTGCGAAATGCTAATCCCAGTATTCACTGTCTTACAGATTCCATTGTGATTGGATTTTGGGTTGGTCTCGCAGTCTTCGTGATTTTCATGTTTTTTGTGCTGACTTTGCTGGCCAAGACAGGAGCCCCACACCAAGAGTAAGTTTGGGCTGTTCCTAAATATCTATAAAGCTCCACAGGGAACTGAAGAAACAGAAATAGTATCCAGGGCTGGGGTTGCTTCCAGGGGTGTGGAGAGAAGGGCTTGGTGATGGATAACGGCCTGTATCTAGGCACCGGTGGGTGGGATCTGCCTTTCTCCAGGCCTCTGGCCTCTGGGGCTTGTTTTCAAGTGGATCCTTGTGAACCTGGGTTTCTTGGTTCTTTCTTATAGTTTAATGCTGATGCAGGCCTGATTTTTATGTTGAAGTGCTTATTAATTAGGATGTGTTCTCTGCTTAGTCCCAAGAGAATTTAGATGACTCGCCAGATTAAAAACACGGAACAAGGACAACAACTACTAAGTAGGATGAAAACTAGTTTTTAAAAACATGTCAAGAAGTAGAGAAATAATTTTTACTGAATATTCTATTGAATTTATCATTGCCAACAAACACTGAGTTTAATGCTGAGTTTCCTTGGATCTAGGATTAAAAAAGGAAACACTAAAGATTATGTGTTATTCATAGCAGGACAAAGAATATTTGTGTTGGGCTTTGGATTTAAATTATTACGTGGTTGCTTAAAGAATACTGAGCAACATTAGAAGGTATTTGTTCAATTATGGTTTTCAAAAACTCAGAAATGTTTTGGAGAATTTTTCCCCCAACTTTTTTAAAAAAGGGAAATAAAACCTATGTTGAATACTGTTTTAGTTGGCTCCAGCAGACACAGTAGCATACTAAAATTAGGTAATTAGAAGAGCTTTTAATGAAGGGGCTATTCATAAGTTGTGGCCAGGGAGAAGGACAACCCCACAGGACAGTGCAGCATTGTAAGTTGATGGTCTAGTTTCATTTTTTTGCATGTATCTGTTCAATTTTCCCAGTACCATTTATTAAAGAGACTGTCTTTATTCTATTGTATGCTCTTGCCTCTTTTGTCAAATAGTATTTGACTATAATGTTGTGGGTTGATTTCTGGTCTATATACCTATTCTTATGCCAGTACCAGGCTTTTTTTTATTATAATGACTTTGTAGTATAGTTTGATATCCAGTATTATGATCCCTCCAACTTTTTTCTTGTTTCTCAAGATTGCTGAGGCTATTTGTGGTCTTTTTTGGTTCCATATAAATTTTTGGAATATTTGTTCTAGATCTGTGAAATATGCCATTGGTATTTTAATAGGGATTGCATTGGATCTATAGATTGCTTTGGGTAGTATGGACATTTTAATGATATTAATTCTTCCAACTCATGAACATGGTGTATCCTTCCACTTGCTTGTATCTTCCTCTACCTCTTTTTTCAATGTCCTGTAGTTTTCCAAGTATAGGTCTTTTATCTCCTTGGTTAAGTTTATTCCTAGGTATCTTATTTTTTTGTTGCAATGGTAAATGGGATTGTGTGTGTGTGTGTTTTTAAGTTTCTCTTTCTTAGAGTTCATTATTGGTGTATAATTACCATATTCTTATTACCATTTCACTGTACAGTCTCCAGTATCTGTTGTTCAGTCTTCAGCCTACACTTGAACTATAACAAATGTCTGGGTAAAGGGAGCAGCTCTGTCCATACTCAGCTCTGTCCAGACATCAGGATCTGGAAAAAAATTAAATGCATTTTACATGAAAGGATAATACCATTTTATTGAAGCATAGGGAGCTATATGGTTGAGAATCTCATTAATAGACACTTAAAAAGACAAAAACTTCCCCCTTTCTCTGTCCATGTCCTTATGGACATCTGCACATACCTTTTCTTCTATTATATTGGTCCATGAATTTGGAAACATGATGTGGATTGCAACAGTAATAAGAGAAGTCAAGTACAAACTCAGATTAGGGCACATCTCATAGAGTGGTCAGGGAATAATAACACCTCAGTGGGACAGATGGATTCTTATGATGTAGTTACTGAGATGGATTTTTCTGATGTGGGATGCAGGTGATTGTACAGATGGGAACCCTACCTCAAAGTATAGCATCACTTCCTGTGATGGTTAATTTTATGGGTCAACTTGGCCAGGCCATGGTACTCAGATATTTGGGCAAACATTATCCCAGATGTTTCTGTGAAGATCTTGTGTCTATGTGTGTGTGTGTGTGTGTTTAAATGAGATGAACATTTAAGTCAATATTCTTTGAGTAAAGCAGAACATCCCTATTATATGGGTGGTTTTCATCTAATCAGTAGAAGGCCTTCCTAGAAACAGACTAACCTGCCTCAAGCTAAAAGGAATGCTGCAGACTGCCTCACACTCGAACTGCAACTCTGCCCTGGGCCTGCAGCCTGCCAGTCTACCTGCAGATTTTGGACTTGCCAGTCTCCACAATCACATGGACCAATTCCTTAAAATAAATCTGTATCCCTCTCTCTCTATAGGATAGAAAGATGATTGATAGATAGATGATAGATAGGTAGATAGATAGATAGATAGATAGATAGATAGATAGGAAGGAAGGAAGGAAAAAATGAAAGAAAGAAAGAAAGAAAGAAAGAAAGAAAGAAAGAAAGAAAAAGAAAGAAAGAAAGAAAGGAAAAGAAAGAAAGAAAGAAAGAAAGAAAGAAAGAAAGAAAGAAAGAAAGAAAGAAAGAAAGAAAGAAAGAGAAAGAAAGAAAGAAGAAAGAAAGAGAAGGAAGGAAGGATGGAAGGAAAGAAGGAAGAGGAGAGAAAGAAAAACAGGTGATACACAACACACACACACACACACACACACACACACACACACACACGGATCCTGTTGACTGTTTCTCTGGAGAATCTGACTAGTACATTTCCTTAACGTGTCATGTTGACCCTGGGTAGCTGAGACTTGCATTTCCAGTCTTCTAATTGGCAGTTCAGTTCAACTGCAAATGGTTTCTCATTTGATGGCGTTTCTGAATAATCTCAATCAAAGAACAGGGGTCACTGTAACTCCACATGCTTTCAGTGAGGTTAAGGAGAAAGTCTTACCTTTTTGTTTTACTTTTAATAAAATAATAGATTAGCCCTCTGAGACACACTTTAAGTACTTTTTTGAGTCTAGGCTAGGGCAATGTAAGACATGGCATTTTGTTGCAGTATATCAATAGAAAACTGAAAGAAACACATGCAAAAAATCCCTAAATGGATCAGTTAAAAAGGCTTTTTGATCTTAATAAACTTGACATTTATTTGGCAGAAATTTTCTCTAAAATGGCCATTATTTTTTCCATTCAGCCAACTTTAATATAAAATAAACCATTTTAATTTTTCCTGTGATAATCAGGCATGGAGGAAAGAATGATGAAATCATTGAGAATACTAATAAAAACCTTTTAAAAACATGTTTATTATATGCCAGGGTCTCACATATAATAAACCTGACCACTCTATGAGATGTGCCCTAATCTCGTGATTTTCATGTTCTCACTAAATCCCCACAGGAAGATGAAATAAACCCTGTAAGTGTTCCCACTTTACAGATAAGAAAAATGAGGCAGAATCGTTTGTCTGAGTTCTCACAGGTAAAACAAACAGAAAAATGCTGTGAACCAGGCAAAGCCTCTTAGACTCTGAAGCTCCTGTTATTAATCACTACGTTGAATCAAAGATATTAGTAAGCAGTCAGATTTGTTTTCTTTTATCACATAGCTAATCAAGTGTGTGCTCTAGGATCAAATATTTCCAGATTGACTTGCTGAGATTTTGGCTAGATTCTTAAGCCTCTCTATGCTTGACATTCCTCATTTGTAAAAATACAGTCACCCCTGCCTCCTAGGATTATAGTAAAGATTAAGCAAGCTAATGCCTATGGCGCCGCGGGCATATGCTGTACTCACAATGATCAGTGAAGATTAGGCCACCCCTTCAGTGCTGGTGGAAGTCCTGGTGGCAGCTCAAGGGTCCAGGTGAGGAGTAGGAGGGAGAAGAATAACCCACCTCACATGGGACAACCAGACCAGAAACATTCACATAGCATCTACACTTGTCAGAATGGTGCCTCATTCTCCCCCAGCGTCAGCTTGGGTGTGTCTCTCGGTGAAACAGTAAGATGAATAGAGAGAATCTACGTAGAGAGTCTTGGTGATGGATAGAAAGGACGGATATGTCTGAGTTCTGGTTGCTTTAAACACCAGACTCTCTGGTTGGTTTGTCCTAAGGACAGTTACTTTTTCAAGTAAGATATGATTCCAATGTTCTGGTTAAGATACCTGACCAAGTCTGCAAGCTCCAAACAGATCAGTGGTGAACCTACTACTTAATTCTTTTTTCCCATGGAGGCATCTCAGGGGTGGGTGGGTGGGTTTGAATGGCTCACTAGGGTCTTATTGCTGAGAATGGGAAGGGTATGTGTATCCCTTCGACAGTGGAGAGACACAAGGATGGCAGAGACCACCACCTCTGCCCCCACTCCCTGTGCCCATGCCCACAACAAACATTACTAATCAATTGTGTTATCCTCCATGCGTGGCCAAGACTTTGCCTCAGAATCATTTTCAAAACACCACTCCAGATAGCCACCGGGAATCAACCACAGTTCACCTGAGAGAGAACAGATATTTGTCATCTCTTTGGATGGCAAGAGTTGAAATCTCTTCAACTGCACAGAACTAAGGACATAATAAAACAGGCTAGTTTTCCCCCTAAAGTTTTCAACTCGGGATCATATTAGGATAAGAACTTCCATTGGAATCACTGACTACTCAGTGGCTTCTGTTAAGGGAGGGAGTATGCAAGAGTTAGACTGTAAGACAGTAAAAATAATTCTCCACAGCTCAGGACAACACAACATAGGTGTACTTCTTGCACAATCTACATGTCTACTGAGGGCTGGCAAGGGGTGGACAGAAGCTTCTCCACTTGTAGCTGCACTATCTCCCGCACTCGGTTCACTAGTCACAGTGACAGGGAAGAGGAAGCCTGGAGAGCTCACCTGTGCCCTTCCATTCTTCATCCTGGAGGAACACATCTCCTCCTCTCATAGCTCAGTGGACAGAGCTAGCCACACACCCCTGGCTGCCCAGCCTGGGAAGGGTAATCTGCCCAGGAGAAGAGAACCAGGTATCGGTACACCCTAGTGGAGTACACTGAAGAGGGAGAAAGACTGTTAGAAAGCTGGCATCACCTTTCTTAAAAGCTTTTAGGGCCAAGAAGCAGCTTTAATGGGGCTTATTTCCCCCATGGAATATTCGCGGTTGTCTGGGGGGGGGACCCTCTTACCTGGATCCTTTATGGAGAAGGAAGGTAAAAGAACCATTTCCCCCTGCTTTCTCAACTAAGGAGCCATTCGCTGTCTATGGTGTCTTGTTAAAGCATTATGGCTCTATTATCATAATGCGCCAGAGAGAAAGAGCAGCAGGAAAGGCTTGGATCACAGCTTTATGTTGGCTATTTTAGACTTCTTTAAAAATTATCAAACCACAGACATCGTACACCTCACATACCACCCTTTGGAGCCTTTGCTAAGTGGACTTTGTCCAGGTGGCCTCCTTCAAAAGCAAGAGTTGCTTTAGTTTGAAGATCTTTTCATGATGGGTGCATTATTCGTTTAAAAAATTTATTGAGCATCTACTATGACCTAGGCAGAAACACAGAATTCATAATTCTTTATTTAGGGGTGAGAGCAGGGTTTCTCAGGACCTTGTAAAAATGGAAATTACATTTTACCTTGGGTTGCAATGACCTGAATATGGCACTGACTAAAGGATGCATATAATGCAACTAAAAGCTAACATCAGGAAAATGTCCCTGCTCAAGGTCTTTGAGAATGGCCAAGGCCCCAGGGGCTGGCTGGCAAAGTGCGGGTGTAGTGAGTGGGGCCCACGGAAGAGGTCTACCCATAGCAACGGGTAGAAAATCTGACTATTAAAAAGAAGGAGAAAATCTGACTATTTTATGTATTTGATTCAATTTATAAATTTATACACCTTCGTTCAGGAGTTTCTTTTAATTCCCCATCAATTAAGAGGCAAGTGCACAGCGATGGACTCGTTCAGGACTGTACTGAGGGTTGTACTAAGGTAGTGGAACTTTCCAGAGAAACTGACATCTTCCTGAAAGGCAGTACTACCCACTAATGCAACCAGAGGTACTTCCACACACACAGAGGGTTTGGTTGGCACCTCTGGGCTTTCTACCTGAAATAAAGCTCTCAGTTCAGGCTATGGTTTCAGAAATGTTAGTGGTTATTATGATTTTCTCAGGTTGTTAAGTATAACAGCTTTCACTCTTTATTTTTAAAAATCCTCACCTGAGGTTCCATTGATTTTTAGAGTGGAAGGGAGAGGGAGAGACAGAGAGAGAGAAACATCGATATTAGAGAGACACATCAGTTGGTTGCCTCCCACACATGCCCAGTGCCAGGGATCGAGGCTACAGCGGAGGTGCGTGCCCTTGATAGGAATTGATCCTGAGACACTCCAGTCCGCAGGCTTATGCTCTATCCACAGGGCCAAACTGGCTAGGGCAGAAACTTTAATTCTTCATGCATCTTTGTAACTTACTCATCTTTCAAAGTCCACTGGAAGTGACTGCTGGAAACACCAGATGCTGCAGCTGTTCTGCCTGCCAGTTTTCACAAATGAGACCAACCTGAGCACAGCAGTTGGCATGTGAATACTCTTAGCACAGCAGTAGCCGCTTCATTTGTAAAATCTTGCCATAAGTCTGGAAAATTCCTAGGGGAATAATCCAGAGCATTATGGGTATTTTTCTTCGGCAAACGGAGGAGTCTTTCCTCCTGGTCTGACTTGTCTTTTGGTGACAGAGGAAGGAGCAAGTCTCTAAACGCTGGAGGTGGCTGTGCCTCTCAGATATCAGGGCTTTGGAACACCCTGCAGATACAGCCACTCAGTACACTGACTCAGGGTCTAGTGGCTGCAAGGCCCTTTGAGAGATGCGAAGATGCACAAAATATAGCATAGCAATATATAGGAGATGTAGACTACACAAGTAGCTCTGACAGGAGGTGGGAAAGGATGCATCCTGGAAGAGATGGTCAGTGAAATTCAGCAAGAGCACAGAGGAGGGAGATTAGAGATTCTCCATGAGGCAGTGACTTTTGAGTTGCACAGTGAAGATGGGATTTGATTTGAAAGACAGAGCAGGGTAGAAGGAACAGCACAAGCAGAGACACAGAGAGGGACAGTCTGAGCGCATCGAGGATCTCCTGTAACTATGGCTCTGAAGCCCACACTCAGGGTATCTTCTTTTAAAGATCACATATTCTTGCCCTCGCTGGTTTGGCTCAGTGGATAGAGTGTCGGCCTGCGGACCAAAGGGTCCCGGGTTCGATTCCGGTCGGCGGCACATGCCTGGGTTGCGGGCTTGGTCCAACGTGCAGAAGGCAGCCAATCGATGGTTCCCTGTCATCATTGATGTTTCTGTCTCTCTCTTCCTCTCCCTTCCTCTCTGAAATCAATGAATACATATATATATATTAAAAAAATAACATGTTTTTTATTTTAGGCCTTAGTGGAATTCTGACCCTGTAGGAACTATACAAGAGGCTTCCTTCAAAAGCAAGAGTTGCTTTAGTTTTAAGATCTTTTCATGATGGATGCATTATTTGTTTAAAAAATTATTGAGCATCTACTATGACCTAGGCAGAAACACAGAATTCATCATCTTAATGAGGGTGCCAGACAAGTGAAAAAAAGGGGGGGGGTTAATACAGAATGAGAAGACAAATGGAGAGAAGCACCCAGACCTCCAGGTGAACAACCTAATTCAGATTTGAGGAGTCAGGAAAGGTTTCTTGCAGGAGGTGGCACCATACATGATTCATGTTTACCAAGAGGAGTAAGGCAGATCCTAGTAAGGCAGATTTGCTTGTTTCAGAATTGCCTTGCAAATAACAATGATAAAATCTGGACAAAATATAAAGAATGACTGTTGGAAGGCACTGAAGAATAAATATTAGTAGACAAAAACAGAAGGGCTTCTGGCCCTTGGGAGGAGGAAGCTCTATTAGTTTATGTCTATGGGTATATGGTTAGAAGGCTTTCCACCTGAAGTCTGCCAATCTCCTTTAGTTCCCTTTGCAGTGCTTTGAAATGTCCAGTTTACAGGACTTGTACATTCTTTGTTAAATTTATTCCTAAGTATTGTATTTTTGATGCTATTATGAATGGAATTATTCTTCCATTGTATTATTGTTTGTTACTAGTATATAGACATACTACAATGAATTTTCTATGAGATTAATTGAAAGGAAAATCTTTTTGACGACAGTGTTGGAACAATGAAATAAACATAAGGAAAAGAATGAACCTTGACCCCTTTCTCAACATAGATCATATACCCAAAGTAAAAGCTCCTAGAACAGCTCTGTTCAGGGGAACTTTCTGTGAGAATGGAAATGTTCTCTGTGCTGTCCAGTTAGGTAGCCACTCATCACATGTGGCTATTGAGCAGTTGACATGTGAGTAAGCTGACTGAGAAATCAAGTTTTAAATTTTTCTTAATTCAAATTTAAATAGTCACCTATGGCTAGTGGCTTCTAGAACTAGCATGGTTCTAGAAGAAGGCATAAGAGAATATCTTTGTGATTTGAGGTTTGGCAATTATTTTATAGAGAGGATATAAAAAAGCAATAAACATAAGAAAAAAGTTAATAAATTGAACTTAACTGAAATTTAAAGCTTCTGCTCACTAAAAGACATCTTTAAGAAAATGAAAATACAAGTCACAGATCAAGAGAAAATGTTTGCAACACATATATCTACCAAAAAACCTGTATTCAGAATATATTACAAAACTCAGAGTGTTTATGATACATATATCTGACAAAGGCCCTGTATTCAGAATATATTACCAGCCTTCTACAAATAAAAGCAAAAACAAAAAACAATACAACTTTTAAAATGGGCAAAGGACTCACACAGACACTTCACAAAAGAAGTTAAACTAATAGTCAATAAGGACAGGAAGAGATGCTCAATATTACTAGATATCAGAGAAATGCACATTAAAACCACAGTGAGATGCCATTTCACTCCCATGAGAATGGCTAACATTAAAAAGACTGACAACATCAAATGCTGACAAGGATGTGGAACAGCTCTAATTCTCATACACTGTGGTGAGGGTGGAGAATGGCATGACCACTTTGGAAAACTTTGTGGTTTCTCATGAAGTTAAACACAGACCTACCGTATGACCTAGTAATTCTACTCTTAGGCATGTACTCAAGAGCAATAAAAACATAGGTGTACAAAGAGACTTTTCAAGAATGTTCATTGTAGTTTTACTCAAAAACTAGAAACAACCCAAATAACCTTTAAAAAGATAATGAATAAATGAATTGTAGTGTATTTATACAGTGGAATTATACTGAGCAAAAAAAAAAGACAGATGGTTGTTACATTGATCAACGTGGATGAATCTCAAAGAACATGCTGAGCAAAGGAATGCAGACACAAAAGGCTGAATATTGTGTGATTCCATTTCAAGAAAAGGCTAAACTAATCAGTGGTAAGAAAATTTCAAGACAGATTGCCTATAGGAAGTGGAATGAACTGGAAGTTCAAGAACAGGCAAAGCTAACCAATGGAAATGGAGATCAGAGCAGTGCTACCCAAAGGGGGTGGAAAATGAGTGAAAGAATACTTCCTAGGGAAAAGGACATATTCTATATCTTGATTGAAGATGGTGATTACATGGATGTATAAATTAATAAAAATACATTGAATTTTATACTTAAGATCTATGGATTTCTGTATGTAAATTTTACCCAGTGGTAGGATGGAATAGAAACTACATTGAAGCAAGATGTGTCCATGGTCATAGGTTTTCACATATAATTCCTTTAGTTTATCAGTCAATGAAAGAAAAGAACAGAAAGACAACCTACTGAATATTTAATGTTTACCAGAGTCTGAGAGTACAAAGACGAACTTTTCCCTTGTTCTCAGAGGAGAATCAGATAAGTCGCACTGTTCTCACACCAAGAGAACTTCAGGGAAAAGCTTAGGGGGAGAGATGGGGGAGGGAAGGCATCTCAGAGGCCTGGGCTCTGCTGTGGGGAGGGACGAAACTCTTGCTGCCTTTGTTCTTCAGTAAGGGTGCGTAATGGACCCCGTGTAGCCTGTGTAATGCTGCACACAGCTGGGTTTCTGGGTCTGCTTTCCCACTCAGCTGATGCCCAGGGCAGGTGGAATCTATTCTTCATAGCTTCTTAGTCCTCCAATTAGAGAAGAGTGTGGGCCCCAGCAATCTTAATCATGCCTTTTCAAACATGTTAAGCCCTTCTTTTTGCCAGGTAGTATTTTAGCGTATTAGGTCACATGTTGCTGGCATACTCATCGTTATTCTCAAACATCTTTTAAAACTGAGTGAAGACAATCAGAGGAGGAAAATCACCTACGGAAAGATGTGGTGTGCCAGCACAGCCAAGGGTGGGGCGAGCCTGAGGGGGGGCAGCAAAGGATGTAGAAAAGACAGACAGAATAAGCTGGGTCTAGGTCAGTGATGGCGAACCTATGACACGTGTGTCAGAGGTGACACGCGAACTCATTTTTTTGGTTGATTTTTCTTTGTTAAATGGCATTTAAATATATAAAATAAATATCAAAAATATAAATCTTTGTCTTTCTATGGTTGCAAATATTAAAAAATTTCTATATGTGACACGGCACCAGAGTTAAGTTAGGGTTTTTCAAAATGTTGACACTCCCAGCTCAAAAGGTTTGCCATCACTGGTCTAAGTGGATCTTCCTGAGCCTGGCTGAGGCCACAGACAGAGATCCAGAGGCAAGCTGAGCCTTTATTTTATAGCCAGAGGTAAACAAGGTAGTGGTCACCATAGTTACAGTGTTCTTGTGAGTTTCACTTGTTTTGGCAGCACTTGCTGCACCTCCCACAGCCCATTAGCTACCCAGATAAGATCTAGGGAGCATCATAAGGTCAAGCCTAATTATGCTAAGAGGGCTGTGGCCTCTAAGCTGGTACTTGTTTGTGGCTTTGCCAACAGGTCAGTCCAAGGCTTAACCCTATAGCCAATCCCTACAAAAGACAAGACCACTTAAATTTGCATTAGAGCAGCGGTCATTCAGCATCTCTCCAAAGACATTTTTTTTTTAATTCTGAATACAGGACCTACTGAATGTTTAATGATTTACTCTTGTGTAAATCAATGGTCTTCAGATCACATTTGCTTGGCAGACAATGAAATTTGTTAACCAGGCTTTTTTTCTACAAGGAAAAGCTCGGGCTTCTGAGAGAAATTCCGTGTTTGATGTAACCCATACAATCTGATAGAAAAGTCCCTCAACTGGCTGGATTACAAAGCTTCTAGGATTACCCATCTCTGAAATCCAGGTGATTCTTGCTAATTTGGAGGTTTGTGTATATGATCATATTTTCCAGACCTGTCCATTGAATCTTTGTCCCCCAACCCCAACCCGGGGAATTTGGCCGTCAGCACTTTACCCTGAGTGATGGGATGGGAAGGAAGAGAGTTAACTGAAATGGAGAAAGTTACACACTCCTTGAACACAGCCTACTTTTTGTTAGTTTCTGGATTTGAAAACACCATCAGACATGATTCTTGCCCTTAAGGAGCTGATTGTGTGTAAGCAACCTTTGTATACATCTGGGAAGAAGGGATTAAAGATCATGGAATATTAGGGTATTCAACTTACCCATAAAAGTCTTTTAGTTTATCAGTCAAGGAAAGAAAGGAGGAATAAAAGGACAACCTATTGAATATTTAATGTCCTTGTAGGACTAATTGAGAGCTATTTTATTCATTCATTCATTGACTTATTGCCATTAAATCGCTCATTTGTTTCACACTAAATGAAATAATAGATTAGAAACCTGGGTTTTATTCCTGTTTCTATCACTAACTGGCTTTGTGACTCCAGTGGGTAGACTGTTCCCTGCCTTAACTTCTGTGTTTGGTATAGTAATTCTTGCTCCAAGTGACTTGCTGGTCAGTATATATATTTCAGAGAGGAAGGGAGAGGGAGAGAGAGATAGAAACATCAATGATGAGAGAGAATCATCCATCAGTGCCTCCTGCACACTCCCTACTGGGGATCGAGCCCACAACCCAGGCATGTGACCTGATGGGGAGTCAAACTGTGACCTCCTGCCTGGTTCATAGGTCATGGGTCAATGCTCAACCACTGAGCCATGCTGGCCAGGCTGTGCTGGTCAGTTTTGAGAGTCAAATGAGATAAATGGATACAAACAGTGTTGACAAATAAGAAACTCACCTCTGGCCCTAACTGGTTTGACTCAGTGGATAGAGTGTCAGCCTGTAGACTGAAGGGTCCCAGGTTCAATTCTGGTCAAGGGCATGTACCTTGGTTGCCGGCACATCCCCAGTAGGGGGGTGTGTAGGAGGCAGCTGATCGATGTTTCTCTCTCATTGATGTTTCTAACTCTCTATCCCTCTCCCTTCCTCTCTGTAAAAAATCAATAAAATATATTTTTTTAAAAAGAAACTCACCTCTGTGAGATAATATTGTCTTTGTTCAGGCAGCCTAATATAGGCCAGTGGTTCTAGACCTGACCATAAGCAGTGATCCTGGAGGATTCTATGAAAATACAGATTAGCGGGCCCTGCCTCTGGAGATTCTGGGGGGCTGCAACTCAGGACTCTGCATTTAAGAAGCACTTGAAGTAATCCTGATGCAGGAGATCTGAGAGTCCCACTGCAAATCCGATGATTCTGCCACAAGATGTCTCTTTCCAGGAAGGTCCGGGGGCCCTCATGTTGGAGCCTTTGCCTTGGGTTTACTTATGCATGTTCAGAAGTGACGTCTCTCAGTTCTGATGTTTATCTGCACGCTCTATACAGGGACTTGCACTCCGTGTGTGCTCAGTGGAAATCCACCGGCCTGGCCTGCCCTACATGCCCCAAACCACGATTCAGCAGGAGAATGAGGCAGAGTGTAAGCAGTCCTTTCTTTCCCTTTTCTCTATAGCAACGCAGAGCCTTCGGAGAAGAGATTCAGAATGAACGGCTTTGTGTCAGACTTCGGAAGACCGCTGGAGCCAGATAAGGGCAACGAGGAGTCCCGGTCTCTCTTTCACTGCTACATCAATGAGGTGGAGCGCCTGGAGAAAGCCAAAGCTGGCCAGCAGACCACAGCCCTCGATAGTTACGTGCAGCTGCAGGAAGTCACCAGAAGCAGCGGGCGGCCAGAGGAGGAGCTGAATAGGCTCATGAAATTTGACATCCCCAACTTTGTGAACACGGACCAGAACTCCTCCTTTGGGGACGATGGTCTTCTGATTTCAGAACCACCTGCTGTTCTGGAAAATAAGCCAGTTTTCCAGACCTCACACTGACCTGGATTGAGAAACATGCTCTGTAATTTTCTTCCTGAAGATGTTGGGGTGTGTTTGTATAGCCAGAAATCTTCATTTACCAAAGTGGTGTGTGTCTGAGAGAGAGAGAGAGAGAGAGAGAGAGTGAGAGAGAGAGAGAGAGAGAGAGAGAGAAGAGAGCCCCCTCAGAAGGGAGCTGATTAAGCTGAGTGGGAATAAAGTAACTGTCTCACCTTCCTTATTGTTGAGAAATTTGGCCACATACTGGGCATCAGCGTTCTTGAATGGGGGTTATCTTCTGTGTTCCTGCCACGGCCATTCTCTACCTTTAGCAAATTGCTTTCCCTCTGGGCTGCCGCATCCTTTTCCTGTAAGGTGAGGAGTCTGGAGTAGATGTTCCCCACTGGCTCTAATATTTTGTGAATTTCTGACCGTGCATGCAGACGAGGCTGGGGTATACATAAAGCCGCATAAACTAGGGCACTGGATCCTATTTCTTACTGTAGGACCCCCACCCCTGCAAATGTCTGTACCTGCACTCAACCCTTAACTGAGCTCAGCTTTTGTCCGGGCCCAAACGCCTACCAGGATGCTAGGACACTTGTCTCACACATCACGGTGGACAACATTTCTGCCAGCTGTGCCAAAACAGCTTTTCTGAGGACCTCTGGCCACCCATGCTCAAACCAGGGGACAGTCCTAGAATGAATTTCAGTCCATGTTACATCTCATAGAACTCCAGTCCCCAAGAAATGTAAGCGAGGTTATCAACTGAGTGAGGGAGGTGACCTGTGTGTGTCTCTGTGTTGATCTGTCTGTGTCTGGTCACACTGTTGTCCCCTTGGCCACTGAACAAGTAAAGTGCTATTTGCCATGCAGTCTGCTTGCCTGGCAGATGTGGAGGGGATGGTCATCTGGCTAGTATGTGGCTGTGAGTTAAGATGGTGAATGGGTTGTAAATACCCCACTAATAGGTTGGCCTGGTACAACACACTTAAACATGCCCCTGGTATCAGAAATAATTCGGCTTTACACTTCCAGGTTGCATGCATGGCCAACTGCTAATCTCAGTGATGTATTCATTATGGATTTGTTCACCACCTGTCTTGCTTAAGTTAAAAAATAAATATGTTTGATTGCACAGGAATTTTCTCTGGTTCTTTGTTTTCACACATCCAGTGTTTTTTATTTCCTTCGTATAACTGTTCCTTGTTTATAATGCCTCCTAACGTCTACTATCTCTAGGAGCCTAGTAGTCCAGGTCATGTCAGCTTTCATTTAGGAATTATTCCATCAAAATAAATCCCTTTCCCATAATGTCTTTTGAGGAAAATATTATTCTTTGAGAATCTAATGCTAAACAGAACAAGGAGTGAAATGTTTTTTGTAACTAAAGCTGCTATTACACATTCTTGCAAACAGAGACCTGCTGTTTTTGATGAATATTTTCAGGAAAGAGAGCAAGAGTAGCAAAGAATGCTGATTTTATTAACTTCTAATATAGATATTCTTCATAATTAACCAAATTAAACTATTTTTATTAAGAGTGAAAGCTCTTCAAATGGTATTTGATTTAGAAGTGGACTTATTAAAAGACTGAAGGATATTTAAAAGTTGGAAAAATACCCATGACTCCAGTCGTTTTTGTGAACTAAATGTCAAGGACTGGGACGGTCTAAGGTCTTACCCCCCGTGGCTAACCAGCCACCTGGCTGGGCTGCGTGGGTGCATGGAAGACACAAGACTCCTGAGTCGGAAACAACGAATTTCATTACAGCCCAGCAGGCAGCAGTGCTTCCTGTTCCTGTTGGTTCCTGAATTCATTTGCCATTGCTGTCTGCACAAAAGATAACACTGTGGGGCTTAAAGAAACACAGATTTCTTCTCTTAGAGTTCTGGGGTGCAGACTCCAAAAGCAGTCTTCGTGGGCGCAAGTCAAGGTGTGGCCAGGGCTGTGGTCCCCCTGAGGATCCAGTGAAGAATCCATCTCCTTGCCGTTTCCAGCTCCAGGAGGCTGCCCAACTCCTCGGCTCCTGGTCCCTCTCACTGCGACCTCTGCTTCTCCTTTATGCCTCTGTCTCTGACCATCAGGCCTCCCCCCTCTAAAGGCCCTGGGATTGGTTACAGTGGATTACCTGGGTAATCTCCCATCTCAGGATCCTTAGTCAGTGTAAGTCAGTGGGTTCAGATTCTGGGAGTAGTACATGGACGTGTTTGGGGGACATTAGCCACCAACAGTCTTCCATTTGGTCCCAAAGATTCATATCCATCCCACATGTAGAATACACTGATCTCATCCCAACATCTTCCAAAGTCTCAATTAATATAGCATCAACTCAGTGTCCTATATATACACTAAATCTTATCAACTCACAAGTCCCAAATCTCATGGATTTTAATCATCTAGGTCAGGTGCGGGTGAG
>NW_005871802.1:30469-36684 GCF_000147115.1 Myotis lucifugus | reverse complement strand
GGAATCCAGTTTACTGCGAAATTGAGTATCCAAAAAAATCCCGTTCTGATCCTAAGTTCAAGGGAATGAAGAGAGAGAATCATTGATCGGCGCCTAATTCCACCACACACAGGGGGTCAAGCCCACAACCCGCGCATGTGACTGATCCAGATCCCACACACACAGTGGCCCCAGCCAGGGATCCGTATTTTCTCTGATCAACATTAGAACAAAACGCCGCTGAACAAAACATCACTTGGAGACCTGCTTCTGTGTGGTACAGGAGGAGAACTAAGGCTCTGGGACACTTAGTATATTGCAAAGCACAGAGCAGTAAATGAACAAAACATCACTTGGAGACCTGCTTCTGTGTGGTACAGGAGGAGAACTAAGGCTCTGGGACACTTAGTATATTCAAAGCACAGAGCAGTAAATAACGAATCTGTGGAAGGCTTGAATGATTCCTTCTGTTGGTTAGTATATATCTGGTATATCTTTTTTCTGTCTCTAACTTTGGACCTTTGTCATTCTTTTTAACTTTTAATCTATGTTTTAATTTTTACTTTGTTTCAGGTAAATAAATGAAATCTGTGAGCCTGTCTTTTACTTGCAAGTTTATTCCATCTAAACATATTGTGATTACTGATGATGTTTCATTTCTCACATCTGTTTTGTGATTTTTATTTAATGGACTCTATTTTTCCTGCTTTGTATCATATAGTCATGGCCAAGAGCATGGGGTCTAGAGATAGTCTATCGGGGCTTGGATGCATCCCTTGCTAACTGTGCAGTCTTAACCAGGATACCTCATCTCTTTGAGATTCAGTTTCCTCTATACAAAAGGGGTACTACCCAACTCAAAGTTTGTGAGCATTAAGTAATAAAATATATAAAACACTTAGAATAGTGACTGGCCTAATATACACATTCCATTTTAGTGCCTTTGTATTCTCTTTTTAAGCAAGTATTTTAGAGATTGCTCCTGAATTTTAATGAACATACTAGATGTTAAAAGTTAAAGTCTGTTGTTTAATCCACCCATTGTATTGTACATCAATTGTTCTATATATTTTATTTTCATAAGGTCTGGGTTTTTTAAATTGATTTTAGAGAGAGGAAGGGAGAAAGAGAGAGAAAGAAACAGCGATGTGATCAGTTTCCTCCCCTACGCCATACGCGCCCCACCTGGGTATTGAACTTGCAATGTGGGTAGTGCCCTGAATGGGAATCGAACCCGTGACCCTGGGGTGCATGGGACAGCACTCCAACCAACTGAACTACACCAGCCAGAGGCTATTTGTTCTTTTAAAAAAATATGATCTGTTCTTTTTACCTGATGTCCTGATTTTATTACACTTCCTATGATTTATTTTTAAAATGATTCATCCATACTTCTTCCAGGCTCTCTTTTAGGTTGCTTCATATGGTAATTTTAGGCTCTGGAATACTAAGCATCCTAGGGTTTTAGGGTTTGCTTCTTCTTTTGGCTGTTCTTAGTCCGTGTGTGTGTGTGTGTGTGTGTGTGTGTGTGTGTGTGTGTAGAATTGTGTGAGTTTCTCTTTAGCGAGGATTATTTTATTTCCTGTGATTGTCCCATGAACCCTGGTTTATAAAAGTTTCCCTAGAGAACAAATCTGTGTTGCTTATCCTTAGGCTCCAAGTGATTTGCTCAATCTGGAGTTCTGTTCTATTTTGCTTGCAGATTCCTGTATCCTAAGTAGAGTAGAACTAAGGATCCCACATCCACATGAAGGATGAGCTGAGGGATTAGCTTTTTGAAGGGAGACTGTTTTTTCCTGGAGCCCCCAGTCGCACCAGCTTCCTCATCCCTCTCCGGCGTCAGTGTGTAGGTCCTTTGCGTCTCCTTTGACTTTCATGCAGGGGGTCTCAGTAAAGCAAGAGAGTATATCAGGCATGAATCCTTTTTCCCGAAGGAACATTATAACCCTAATCACTGTGTGGATTAAAACCCCTTCCCTCCAGGGCACCGTGGCGCCAGCCCACAGCTTCCCGTTCTGGCTTTAAGTTTCCTGTTTGTTTTTGTCACCTGGGAATTTCTTTTTCCTTCACAGTTAGCTCACGGTTATTTTTGTTGTTGTATTTTATCCAATATTACTAAGAGTTTTATTTTTTAAAGGGACTCACATTTGCTCAGTTCACCACATTTCCAGAACTGAAAGCTCCAGTTCTAGAGTATCTGTCAGATTCTTCTCAAACATACCACTCAGTGTATTTCTCTGGTGAACATCTTTATCCTTTCATCTATTTTTTCCATTATTTCCTCTACTTTATTGGACATATTAATTATTTTATAGTCTTTATTTGCTGACCCTGTTACCTGGGCTTGCATTTGTTGTCTAATGTTTTTTATTCTCACATTATCAATCATATAGTCTTGATACTTCACATGTCTAGCAATTTTTTATTATTCAGCAGACACGGTGAGCAAAAATCCAGTGACACTACTATGCTGTCACCTTCCATGAGAGCAATTTCTCCCCTTCCTGTTAGGCAGGTAGGGTTAGGGGCTGATCTTCTCACTCTAGTCAGGCTTGGAGATGGGTCAGGACTAAATTGCAATTTTTAAAATAAATATGTATTTATTGATTTTAGAGAGGAAGGGAGAGGGAGAGAGAGATAGAAACATCAATGATGAGAGAGAATCATTGATCAACTGCCTCCTGCACGTCCCCACTGGGGATTGAGCCCTCAACCCAGGCATGTGCCCTGATCAGGAATTGAACCTTGACCTCCTGGTTCATAGGTCAATGCTCAACTACTGAGCCACACTGGCCAGGCCTAAATTGCAATTTTTAAAACAACTTTGCAGTATACTTGACAAAATAACTTTCATATACTTAAAGTATACAATTTAATATGTTTTGACATGTAAATTCTAATAATATCATCGCCACAATCAAGATATGAACATATACATTAACCACAAAAGTTTTCTTGTGCCCTTTTGTAATCCTTCCTTCCCCATCCCTTCCCCTGCAACCAACACATATATGGACAATTTATTTTCAATATGGGCACAAAGGGAATTTAATGGGAAGAACATCTTTTCATCAGATAGTTCTGGAAATGATTACATGTTCATATGCAAAGAAATGAACTTTGATCTGCTTTTTATTGATCTGCTCTCTGTCACTTTATACTGGTTTGCATTTACAAGATATTTGTATGAATGCAATCATGCAGTATGTACTCTGGTATGTCTGGCTTCTTTCATTCAGCATAATTATTTTGAAATTCATATAGGTTATTGTATCAATAGTTCATTCCATTTTATTGCTCACTATGTTTCATTTTATGGATAATCATAATTTGTTTCTTTACTTGTTGATGGATGGTTGGGTTATTCACAATTTTGGCTATTAAAAATAAAACTGCTGGGAATATTTGTTTACAAGTCTTTGTATGAATATATACTTTTATTTTCTTTTGTGCCTAGAAGAGGAATGTCTGAGTTATATGGTAGATAAGTGTATATCTTTATTTTTCACTTTTCTTTTGCATTTTTATTTTATTTTTTAATTTAAATTCTTTATTGTTTAGATAAGTGTATATCTTTTTAAAAAATTAAGTGATTTTCCAAAATGGTTGTATCATTTCAAATTCTCTGAGTGTATAAGAATTCTGGTTGCTCTGGCTCATTGCTAACATCTTGTAAGGTCAATCTTTTTAATGGTATCCATTCTAGTATCTCATTGTGGTTTTTAGTTGCATTTCATTAATGACTAATGGTATCCAGTATCATCTTATATGCTTATTTTTCATCTGGATATATTTGGTGAAGTGGCTTTTCAAGTCTTTGGCTCATTGTTTTTTTGTTTTGTATTATTGAGTTTTGAGAGTTCTTTATTCTGGATATGAATACTTCATCAGATGTATAATCTACAAATAGTTTATTTTAGTCTATAGCTTGTTTTTCCATGTGCTTAATAGTGTCTTTGAAGGGTGGTAAAGTCCAATTTATCAATTTTTTAAAAAACATTCACTTTGACAAAATAAATTAAGCTTCATTGTACTACTAAAATGGCTTACACTTTTAGTGTTATATCAAAGAAATATGTGCCAAACTGAAGGTCATAAAGGTTTAATCTTATGTTTTCCTTCTAGAAGTTTTATAGTTTAGGTTTTCTATGAAGCTCTATTATCCTTTTGGAGTTAATTTTTGAGTATATTGTTCACTTCTTTGCAAATGGATATGTAATCGTTCCAGCACCATTTCTTGAAAAGATCCTTTCTCCATTCAATTGCCTTTGTGCCTTTATTGAAAATCAGTTGTCAATATATGTATTGGTTTATTTCTGAATATTCTATTCTGTTGCATTGGTCTATTTGTATATTTTATGCCAATATCAGACTTCTTGATTACTGTAGCTTTATAGTAAGACTTGAAATTAGATAGTATACGTTCTTCAATTTTGTTTTTTGTTTTTTGAAGTTGTTTTGGGCTATTTGGGTGTCCTTTGCCTTTATGTAGAAATTTTAGAATCAGTTGTAAATTCTCTTTCTTAGACACTGTTCTGCCAAAATTCCACCCATTTCTTAAGATTAATCTCCAAAGCCACATTTTCCAAAACATGTTTTTCTTTCTTCTGTGCTCCATTCACACTTCATAACACTCCTATTGCATTTATTCACAGTTGGCTCTCTGTGCTTGTCTGATCTTTCCTGCCACACTGTAAACCTCCCAAGATCAGAAAACCTGACTTGTCCCCTCTGTGTGCTGAAAAGCCTCGCTCCGTGTTTTGCAGGAGTGAGCCTTGCGTTCAGAGAGGGCTGCAGAAGACATCTGTTCATTTCCTGCGTATTGTTAAGGAACCCAGCAGATTGAGAATGATTTATTTTATTTTTTGTTATCTCCAAGATCTCTCAACCTTTATTATTTCTGTTGCTATTACTGTACCTTCAGAGAATAATGGGACAATTATTTTCCACATGTCAAAACACTCTCATTGACTTGTGATAATTATATGCAGCTGTGTCAATCTATTTATTGTTCAGATACTCCCTCAACATTGAGCTCCTGGGAGAATGTCATATCTTTAAAGCCATCAATGATCTCTTTGGCTACCAGGGCAGGAGTGGTACCTCAACTGAGACCTGCTGTATTTCCATTGGTTCCTTCCAGCTCTGTACTAGCCCTCAATGACAGTTATAGCTTTGCCTTTAAAAAGCCTATTATTCTCAGGGAAAATTTTTGCATGGAGTATCATCATGTCCTTCTTCATATATATGTTTTTATTGATTTCAGAGAGAGGAAGGGAGAAGGAGAGAGGGAGAGAAACATCAATGATTAGAGAGAATAATTGAATTGATTTGCTGCCTCCTGCTCACCCCTCACTGGAGATTGAGTTTGCAACCAGGGCATATGCTCTGACCAGGAATTGAGCCTCCTGGTTCATAGGTCGATGCTCAACCACTGAGCCACACTGGCCGGGCTAATCATGTCCTTCTTATGGGAGAAATTCAGCCCATTGATCTGGTAGCAAGGAGTTTGTTTACTTATTAGAAACAGATAAAATGGGAAAACTGTTTTATCATCCAACAAATTAGCAGCATAACTCTATGAGTAGGAAAATCAGCTTTCTCATCACCAAGGTGCCGTGTCAATGTGACACTCACTGTGGGTAACGATTTCTCCTGTGAGCAGTTTGAAGTTTAAGGCACTTATGAATGGATTTTGTTTTTCTTCCTTAGTAATTACATCCTCTAAGATGGTACGAATCCTGTGTATTTGTGTAACACAGCTCTAATCTTTATTAAAGTATCCTGTGTTTAAGGGCTAGTAGACAATTTGTTAGAAGGTAGAAATCTTAGATTTTTCTCCTAAACTAGAATCTTGATTAGTGATTAAAGAAAATTCACATTAAAATCTTAAAAAACTATGTATAATGTCAGATAGGTACTAGACTTATCAAGGTGAATTGATGCCTCTAGGCTTTAGGAAAATGAAGAGATGGACAGGAGATGCGTATGTGTGTGTGTGTGTGTGTGTGTGTGTCCCCGCATGTGTGTGCATGTATAAAGGAAGAACAATAATTAGACATAAGATGCAGAAAATATGTTCCATTCAGAGAAGATTGTGATCATGAAAACCTGGTGTGGTGGACAGAGGAAGTGGTGGGAGTGATTTGGTCCAATGGGAGCATGAGGACACAGCAGAGGTGATAGAATAGATGGCATGGTTAGAAGATTAGTAGTTTGGTTTGAATGAGGGAGTG